>NC_080681.1:27533291-27836321 GCF_030445035.2 Dasypus novemcinctus | reverse complement strand
CATTAATAAGATTCCATTAGGTTCATTCTACAGATAATAAACCTACAGTTTCCTATCAAATAACCCACAAGAATAAGATCAAGAAAACAGTTTGGTTATACCAGAATTCAATTCTTGTTAATGCTCTATTAAACACTCCAATTAGTTGTTATGTTTACTTTTAGTTTTATAAATTAATCTTCTCTACATGCCTAAATATACATTTCCTAATGATTCAAGGAGATAAATATGAAAAATGCTGAAAGCAATTATAAGGCTATTCTAATGTAATCTGTAAAGGTTGATCAAGGTATATCATTTCAGTCATGCCAGTCCTGGGAAAATAAAAGTTTACTTGGTTGAAAATAATGCAATGTTTTTGACTTTTATGATAATGTACATAGGCACAAAAGAAGAGTGAAAACACTATAGCTGCAGGAATTTAGAAGTAAAAGACTATATAATTCTAATAGCTACCTGTTAAGGGGTCATTTATTTGCTAATGTTCTCTTTAAGTTCCTGCTTTTAAATAATAAAGGAAAAAGACGTAAGCATATAGAACTAAATATTAATTAAACCTCTGTACAAGTTCAAGCGCATATCTCTCACCTGGATTGTATAACAGCTGCCCAGGTGTCTCTACATGTTCAGTCTTGCCACTCTCAAATTCATACCATATCTAAAGAGAATATCCTCCTTAAAAGCTTTTGATCACTTTTCAAATTCAACATCAACACCGAAGTTCATTTGCATGCTATGCAGGCCCTTCATGGCCTGGTTATTTCCTAACTCTCCAGCCTAATGACTCAACAGTCAGAGATTCACGGACCCCAGCAACATGAAACCACACAAGAGTTAGAATGCTAGTTTACTGAATACCTGCTCTCTTGAACCCTCTATCAGGAATAACCCTCTCCTTCTAATTTATCTTTCCTTGCTAATCATTCTTTCACCTCATTAAAGACGACACTCCCTCTATGATTGTCTCCATGATTGTCTCCCTCCACCCCAAAATGCACTCGCACACTTGAATTCATCAGTATGATGTTGGGCACCCCCATTTTGCACCCCCACAAAACTCTTGACATCTCTTAATCACCACATCCATTACCACATTCTGTTGTGATTATGTCAGTTTCCCCTCCATGAGATTTGGTCTTTGTGAAGACAAGCAAAGTGTTTTTTTCCACCAGTGAATGATTAACACCCAGTACTTAGTACAGATCATGGTAAATATTTGCAGAATGAATATATATAAATTCAATATAACCAGAAACATCCAAACAGGCTGCTTGTAAATTGGCACTCTGGAGATTTGGAGGAAAGAGTCCAATGATGATTTTAATATTACTGAAGGTAATTTAGGTATATGGGTGATATCTTTCCCACATAATCAGTGGAACAAATTCTTTGGTTATCTTTATTGCTCTGATTAGTCATGGCTTAAAAAAAGATCAATCCATAATGAGGAGTATTTTCAAGACCACATATATTGAACTATTGTTCTTAACATATGGTTAATTAAATCTTTGACAGAAGCCAGAATTTATTTTTTCCTTCAAAGTGTTGACTAAAAGGCTTGACTCAAAACAAATTACTTCATTCTTCAAAGCAGGAAGTAAGATTTTTTCAACTTGCTATTTTTTTTTCAATCATACAATGCTATGTAACTGATCTAAAATATTTACAAATGAAATGCATGCATGTAGTAAGAACTCAAAAGTTTTTGAATGAATTCTAAATTAGGTTGCCTTTTATTGAATTTTATGTATATCTCTTTTGTTCTTTTTTCTCTTCTCATTTACCTTCATCTCTTCCATTTCTGTTTTACATATATAGTATTTTATATTCATATAGTCATCAGATTATCACAGAAGCCCCATCTACCAAGCTCTGGTAATGTAACATAATATGCTTAAGAATTAATTAATCTTCAACTTTCAACTTAGAATGCGGCCTACATATTTTCTAATAAAAAATTTACTAAAATGGCACGGTGGCAAGTTCCATCGCTATACTTAGGCAAAATGCAAGTTATTGCTAAGGACTAAAATTTGGCTAAAATGCTATTATTCCTGTAGTTTAGTTAATAATTTCCTTGGTATAATAATTTACAAATGGGGTTATTTATTGACCTGATAAAATGAACTCTTTGTCAGAGCAATTAATTACAACCTAAGTATAACTTATGCTGGAGGAAAATGGTATGCTTGAAAGGATAAAAATTCCATAGATTTGCTAGAAAACCCATTTGATAACTTATCACTGACTTCATGTAAGAAGTTCAAAAGATATTACTTGTATTTTAATTACAAATAAATAATAAAACTCATGTTCAACAAGTATCATCCTTATTCATTTCCCTGTGGTATAATAAAATGCTTTATGTTATTATTTGCTTCTTTCTATCCATAAAAGTAAACTGGCATACCCATTAGGAAGGCCATTATTTTAAAGATGGAAAATGAATGTTGGCAAGGATATGCAGAAACAGGAACTCACATACATTGATGATGAGAATGAAAAATGGGACAGCCACTGTGGAAAAGAGTTTGGCGTTTTCTCTCTAAGTATAGAATTACTGTGTGGCCCAGCAATTCCACTTCTAGGTACATACCCAAAAAATTGAAAACAAGAACTTGAAAGATATTTGTACACCAATTCCACAGTAGCATTTCTCACAACAGCTAAAAGGTGAAAGCAACCTGTGTGTGCATCAACTGGTGAATAAACAAAATGTGGTACGTTCATACAATGAAATATTATTCAGATATAAAAAAGAATGAAGTTTAGATACTACTAAAGCATGGACGAACCTTGATGACATCATGTTGAGTGAAATAAGCCAGACAGAAGAAGACATTTATTGTATGACTTCCCTTACATGTAATATGCAGAGTATTCAAATTCAGAGACAGAAAGCAGGTTACAAATTACCATGAGCTGGGAGGGGGAAGATGGGAGTTATTGCTTAATGGGAATTAAGTAACAGAAACTTAAGAGTTGCTCTTTGGGGTGATGAAAAAGTCTGATAATGGATTGTGGTAATAGCAGCACAATATTGTAAACATAATTAGTGTCACTGAATTGTACACATGAAAGTAGTGAAAATGGAAAATTTTATGTTACTGTAATAAAAACAATTTTAAAAACGAAACCAGTCTTGAGACCAACCATAAATTTAAAATTAGTTAAGTAACAATTTAATATTCTTTAAAGAGTTTTTATTTACCTAATTTTCTATGCAGTGTCTTCTTCCCACTTGACCTTTTCTGTTCTTCTGTGTGGTGTGTTTCCAAAAATAAGGTTCCTAATCTCCCCCTGACCTCCTGACTCTCCTTGCTATCATCACCAAAACTGTCTCCCTGCCAATGAGGAAAATATCCTTACTCCTTTCAAAAGCTAACAACTCTGCATATGTTCTTCCTTTCCAGTCTCTTCTTGTTCTCCCTCCCCCCTTAAGTATCTTCTCAAATTTCGGTTTCCCATTCCCTCTTCACCTTGCCCTAAAATGTATTCAGATTTCTCTAGTAATAAAGGTCTTTTCACCTCTCCTCCTCCCTTAAGCCATTATACCACCCTTTATCCCTCCAAGATTATTCTACGGGGTGCTCTAAACAACAACAAAATCTTTAAAAAGTTAAAAAAGACTTAACAAAGATACTTCACAACTTTGATGCTGCATTTTTTTTTTTTAAGCAGCATTTCAAAATAGTCCTTAGAGAATAATCATGAAGCATTAGCTAGCCTCATTAATCGACACTAAAAACCTCTGAAATGGCCCCCTGGCTCGGGATTTCCATTCACTTGCACTGGTTGTAACTGACTGAGGACAGCTCACTACCTGACAAGCAAGTCTGTGGGACACTGCTAGATCCCTTCCCATTTATCTGCACTCGTGGGCAGTGAATAGGACATGAAGATATACCAAGGATCCTAGAAACCCTGCAGCTCCCTGTAATAAATAGAAGGGAACTCTCCAAAAAGCCAATTTTGTAATCTTAATATGATTAAATATGATATATAGGCAAATTAACATTTAAAAAAATTTTTCTTTTTAACTGAAAGGAATGTGGTCTAAGTAAGTAGGTTTGAGCATTTAAGGGAATTAATTCTTTTTGTTTCTCATAGAAACTAAAATTAATCAAATTTTTAAAAATTGAGCACAGTTAATGAACGCCATTGGTTAATACTATTATATATTGTTACCATGATTCTAAAATGTTACCATGTTGGGTTACAGCATTGAGCATAGCCACAATTATCAATATTCAATAACTCTGTGTATAGGAATTAATGTACGTGTATATGTAGGATTAGATTTGTTTTGCTTTGTTTTTTGAGGTACCAGGGTCAGGGACTGAACCCGGGACCTTGTAGGTGGGAAGCTGGTGCTCAACCACTGAGCCACATCAGCTCCCCTAGTGTTAAGTAGAGTTGGAAACCAACTCATTAATATACAAATTCCCTTTGTTGAGAGGGTAAATATAAACCCTAAGATCAAAGACTTGTGTACAAGGTTTCATTTTTTCTGTTTTGTTTTATCCTTTTAGCCAATCTACAATGGTTAACAGAGACCATATGTTCATTTACTCTTCATCATGGAAACTTACTGAATCTGTGAGGATTGATTTTATATTTCCATAATGCATAATACATATTTTCTTACATGACCTTAGAAGAATATAATATTTAACTTTGATTATGGCACAAAAGCTAATTTAGAGATCTACCTAGTTAATGCTTATAAAAATAAGAGAATTTCTACATGTACTAAGACATAGACTATGCTTTAATATTGGTTAAATAGAAAATAGATAAATTCAATTTGAAAAGCCCTTGGTAAGAAGTAAACTTAAAAAGAAACAAATCATTATAAACATTGAATATTTTTTCAGAACTTTATTGGTTGGTGAGAAAAGGTGAATAAATTTACACCTCAGTTTATATGACACTATAAAATATATTATCAATCAATTTTATAAATTGTATCATATGTTAATTCTTGATGAGGAAATTTGCTTTTAAAGGACCTAAGATAACATTTTTAAAGTAAAATTATTTCCACTACCAATTTATCTCTTTTCTAAATGTACGTATACTATTTTTTCAGACATATTTCCACATACTTATTTCGATTTTTAAACATATTTCCAACAAACAGCTAGTATTTCCCAATCAACTCCCTAGCAAATAATGCCAGGTTCAATGGTGTTCAGGAGTATTGTCTGTGTACATCAACTAGTTGGCATTAAAACAATGTGGCAAAGAAGTTCAGTCCTCATATGGGCTAACTTTCCTTTTTTTCTATTATCACAAAAGATCCCTCTAACAACAAAAAGTTATCTAACTAATATATATGCTATGGTCAAAAGAAGATTGGGATAATAACCAACCCAAAATACACTAGATTAAGTCATTTTGAAGTAGTCGCCTTAGAAATGAAATTAGAACATATTCATGGCAGTGTGTTTGAGTATCACACTCTGGGGTGTGAAATGTCACACAATTTCACTGGGCCTTAGTGTTCTCATGCAGTATAGGATGATTCTGAAGAGCAAATAAATAATCTCATCAGTGCCATGGCTTCACAAAACACCTACAGGCTGATAATAACTGCTATCTATTTGAACCCTACCTTATGCCAATTTCAGTGAACAGTATTTGACATGTATTATTTCTACTCCTCCCCCAAAACCATGAATGATGGGATACTAACTGAGTTTGTCTGGCTTGCAGGCTTGTGTTTTTTCTGCTAAAGCCTACAACTAATACCTCTAAATGTATCTCTCTTGACCACCCCATTCACCTATTTCTAGACCTTATTAGGTACACATGAGGACTTACTAGTTAGTTCCACCAACATGAGAAGAGTATCCAAAATATAAGAGGTCAGATCAGTACACATCTTCTTTTCCTAATTTATTCTGTTGGGATATGGTCACCACTGCCCATCTAGTTCTCCAAAAGAAGTTCAGAAGGCATCCTCGGCTTGTTCTATGCTTTAGATCCTTGCCCTGCCTTGTTGCTTCCTACTCCTATCCTTCACGTATCATATCTTAGCAGACAACTAAGACCTGCCCATGTTGTATTTTATTATTTGCATTTTGTGTATTTTGCATGTTTGTATTTTATTCCCTGCTCTCAGCAATCACAGCCCTACTTCAGGTCCTTCATTTTCTTTTACCTGAATTATTGCATTTGTCACAGCATAAAATCTCTCATCATCGGTCTTCCCTTTTCAATTTGATTACCATTGTGCCACCAATTCAATCTTTCTACTCTTCCATCTCTCATGTCAAAACCCTTCATTTTTTACAGTAAAAAATAAACACACTAAGTAACCTAAACCAAATCCTTTTTTTTTTTTTTAATACCACACAGAGCATCCAGAACCTGGCTCTGTGTAGTTGTTTGATCTCACTTCCTGGCACATGCCTGTGGCACTGAAAGTTCTAGCAATAATACAGAACTGGCACACATGATATTCCCTCTATGTGGGGGTCCTCCTCATTGCCTGTCACCCACAAATTCTATGACTTGTCCTCTTCTGACAGAGGCTTAAAATCTAGGATAAACAGAAGTGCATACAAATAAGTGAATAAAATGTTTTAAAATCTGTGACACTGTGATACACATTGTGGGAAAGAAAGGAATAAACTCCTGGGGAACAAATCAGGAAATGTTTGCATATATGTTTCCTGTTGAAATAATAAGTTCCTTGAAAGCAGGGACATATTTAATAATCATATCAGGAACCTGATATATACTAATGAGTAAATGAAATCATATAAGCAATAATGTGAGTATCTTAGCATTATAAAAATTATAAGGAAGGAGGACATTTTATTGTATTTTATTGTATATTGTATATTGTATATTTATTGTATAAAGTATTAATACTTTAAACACATCACTATGGAATTTTATTAGTGATGTAAAAGTTGGACTCTAAAAATAGATTACAGATGTTAGTCTTTCAAAGCACATTTTAAAGTTGTGAAGGCACAACTAATTAAAACATATAGTTATGTGTGTAAAACTATTCAACACTAATCTACCCTTACTTGATGGTAAGGCAAAAGTTTTCTTAATCTCTGCCTGTTCTTAAAGATCTTAGGAGATAAAACATTGCTAACAGTTTTGAGGGACTTCTGTTTCTTCTCCTATAGTCTGCTGACTTCAGGCTGCTTTCTGACCCTCCCTCTGTAGAAAACACATGGGCCCCAGAATGAAGTTAACTTTAAGATTATGCTGTCCTTACATGTTTTGCCCTTTCTTCACTCTGTCACCTAACCGCTTCCTCCTCAAGCTACTGCTTCTCAAAAAGTTGACAGTGAGTTGCAAAATGCTAGAAGCTGAGAATGAATTAAAACAAAAACAGAAGAATCAAAAAGGATGGTTTCATAAACAGAAATTTATGTGCATATATGTGTATACAGGGAAAAAAAGAACACTATTATAGTGGAAAATAGCTGTAGAGAAACATAAGATCTCTCTGCAGTCAAAAATATAACTTATTTAATGTGTAGCACTCTACCAGGAAACCTCACAGTTTGGCCAATCACTAGAGACACATATTCCTTCTTCTCTAGTCCCCATATGATCTTATATTGAAGTCCAGAATTTTTCCACCAGAAATTCAGATCAGATAGTTATCAGAAATGCATTAGAAGAAGAAGAAGAAAAAAGAGACACATAACATTGATTCAACCTTCCCTAGAGCATCCTGTTAAAGATTTCTTCAGTCAACAGCAGAGGAAAACATACACACACACAACTCCAATAATTTATTTATTTGTCTGTGTCATAGTGGTGTTCTTGAGAAAATAACTTTAATCTATATAGTTAGAATGTCCGCATTTTAGTAATTTCAAATGGATAGTGAAATCATAAATACATCTCTCAAAAAAATAGCCATAGGATTTTTCCTTTTTAAACTTGTTTAGCATTTTTACCTTTGTTTTCACTCAGTTTTGCATATTACTAACTTGTACATATTACAAACTTGAATCTAGTTAAAACCATAAAGAAAAAAAATTGAATCAATCAGTCTTGAATTTAATATATTTTTACAATAGATCAAGTTAATATTAAACTGAAATGTTTTGATCTACCATTTGGCACAGAAGAATGTATTTCTATCTTATCACATTACCTTCAAAATTAAGAAATACCACAAATTCGATTCACTACCTACAGATATTTTTTCTTATTCGGTATTCAGGTGAACCTCTCCCTAATTCATTTATCAGTAATAAGTTTCATGTGATCTTTAAAAAACTTTGGCTATAATACAAACATATACTTATATTGTATAACAAAATGATGGATATATTTGAATAAAACTTTAGGGATATGTTCCAAAATAATCCCAGTTTACTTCCTTTAGCCTCAGGAATGAAATGAACTGTGATCTAGACTGATCTTTTTTACTTCCTGGCTGAAATCACTAGGAGCTAACTGTTAGAATTCATGAAGATGAATCAAGTAAAAAAGCAGTAAAGTGCAAAGGAAAGTTAGAGATTTTATACATCACGTCCTATCCTACAAACAAAGATTATTTTGTGTGAATATGTTCCATTTCTCAGCTTATCAAAAATTAATGAGAAAACAAAATACCAAGCATTAATCATAATTTCTGAGATGTGCCTTCAGTACTGTCAATCACTTTGCAGAAAACTGATTTCAATTCTCACTTATTCCTTCTGTTATTTGAGTTTGTGGGTGTGTTTTTGTTTTTTCCTAGATTGTGAAATCAAGTATGAATGTATTTATCGAAGCTTACTTTAAAAAGATTAAACATTGTACCTGACAAATAAACAGAATAACAGATTTACCTATGTTAGTAATGATTTTTAAATTAACAGAAAAAAGTATATTTTTGAATATACCTTTCAAATAAATCATTTGCTAAAATAGTAACTAAGATGTGAGGAACCTGGCTGCTTAGTGAATACTACCAAGATGTGGGGACATACCTATACCTGGCTATTTTAAAATGCTGCTATAAAATGATCAGTGCTGGACATATCTTCTGCTTCTAGGACAAGTCCTATATTGGAATTTCCAAAGGTATTCCAAGAATAAATGCATACTTTCAAAACAAGGTAGGTCAATTGTAGACAAAAGTTAACTTGATTTTTATTACAAGTGGATTTTCATCAAATTTTTTCTCTTGTCTCAAATTTATAAGAAAATACAAGCAGTTAACATTCTTAACAATGTGTTGGTTCACAGCCTGCTAGCCAAATCTGAATTCCACCTATTTTTTTGAATAAAGCTTTATTGGCACATAGCCATCCTCATTTATTTGCATATCCTCTACAGTTACTTTTGCACTGCAAGGAAGAGTTGAGTAGTTGTAACAAACACCATACAGCCTGCAAAACTTAAACTTAAAATATTTACTGTCTGTCCATTAATAAAAAACAGAAACAAAAACCAAGAACTTAAAGATGCGAAGACTCAGTTTTCCAAATAAATATAACTTTCTTCCCCTATACTGGATGTACTAATAAAATCTTTGACTGAATAACCCAAATTATCAATATCTTGTCCTCTAAATTTATGAATTAAGAGTTGGATGTACAATATATCTCAGTAACACAAGCAAAATGAACATCTGTTAAATTTCTGCCATGTAAGTTTATGTGTGTTGGGGGGGTAGTGTGAACAGAGCCTCTAATGTGTAATGTTCTTTCCATCTGCATACCAGGTGGCACTGCATGGTTAATCAGAAGATGATAACACACATAAAGATCCCTTCCATTTTTGTAAGGAAGAAAATAAAACTTGTTTAAATTTTTTTCTCAGATGTCCATAATATGCCTAAAATACACTTAAAAGAGGATTTAATTTAATATCATTAATCATTAATCCAGTATTGGTTTTCAAATATATTAAATTGCTGATATAACTTAAGTAATATTACCATGAAATATGAGTTCAGGAAATTGGGAAAGAGTATTATAACTAAACTAAGTGCCTCCCCAATGATTTCTACTGATTCACTTAAATACCTTTGCACTATAGAATACATCCTTGAGGCATCTGGAACAACATGACTGTTGTGGACATCTCTCACAATTCAAACACAAGATCTAGAGAAAAACTGATGATATAAATTTGAATTGAATTACTTCTTAAATTTGTTATTTAAAATAAAATACCTTATTTAAAATGTTATTTAAAATGAAATCTCTTCTTGAAAAGGATGGTCTTTAAGACATACTGCTTCTAAGTATTTTATATCAAAGAAGGTATTTAAATATCAAGAAAAAAGAATAGTACCCCATTCTATCTAATCCTATACAAAGTTGATATGGCCTATTCTTTGTAAGTTAGAAATAAGTGGTAAATAAGATAGACTAGTTAGGCTTTTCATATTTTCCTTAATTAAATCACTTTTTTCCCCTTCTTCCACTATTTTACTTCTTAAAACTTTATTGAGGTTATACTGTATGTCAAGAAATGTCCTAAAGTGGTAGACTACAAAGATAAAGAAAATTCAGAACCAATACTCGGGTTTTTAATATAGTGGGGCAGGGGGAAGAGGAAGGAGAAAGGTGCATACAACTTATATTCATTCCTGTATATGAGGTATAAAACATTTTGCTCCCCTGCGTGGCAGGGCACTCCTTGCGCGCATCAGCACTGCACGTGGGCCAGCTCCACATGGGTCAAGAAGGCCCTGGGTTTGAACAGCGGACCTCCCATGTGGTAGGCAGATGCTCTAATGCGCAGGGAGTGAGCCCTGTGGGGAGAGCTGCCCAGAGCAAAAGAAAGTCCAGTCTGTCCTGGAGTGGCGCCACACACATGGAGACCTGACGCAGCAAGATGACATAACAACAACAACAAAAGAGACACAGATTCCCAGTGCTGCTGACAAGTATACAAGTGGACACAGAAGAACACATAGCAAAATGGACACAGAGAGCAGCCAGCTGGGGCAGGGTGGGGGGCGGGGGAGGGGAGAAAAATTAAAAAATCTTAAAAACAAACAAACAATACCATTTTGCTCTGTATGAACAAAGAATAAACATTTATCCTAGCTGGGTACATAAGAAAGTCTCATGAAGGAGGTTGCATTTGAGATGAATATTACAATAAAAATTGACTTTAGTATATGGAGACAGACGAAAGATTTTCCTTAGTGAAGAAGCTAAGGTACAATGGTGAGGGTTATTTTTTAGAAATAGCTAGATTTTGGTAGAGGTATATAAAGTGGTAGGTTTAAGGCAAGAGATGAAGATTTGGAGAACTACTGCAGACTGCTGAAAGTCATCCTTAGCAGATCTAACTTAGCCAGTGAATAGCCACTAAAAATATTTGAGACAATGATTGCCTGTTTTTAAAGAGAAGTGTTACCTCACAGAGAGGGTTCTTCATATTAGAGTTTCATACAAGTAGGAGAAACAGAATGATTTGAATGACAAAAATAACTATCACCGGAGCCAGGAACGCGTACAGCTATGAGTAGCATTGCTTCCGCCTGTAATGAAGCTAGTGAGGGTCAGTACCAGCTTGGTGAGCTTCAAGGAAGAACAAGGAGAATAGAGGTCATTAAATAATATTAAAATCAATAAATAATAATGAAAAGTGGCTTGGCAGAATAGTCATGGCTTTTATTTCCCTTCCAATTAAATCAGGCTTATTCGTTTTAAATGGTCTACTCAGAATTGTGGATATTGCCTCCCTAACTTCTTCAGTTTTTATCTGGGGACAGAAGTAAAAAGGGAGGCCTGAAAATCTTACTGCATTTTCTTCTAAATAAATTGAAAGCATACATGATTGTGTACAACTTAGAAATTATGACTAAGAAGCTAATTAAGAATAACTTTTACTGGGAAGAATTCTGGCGTTAAAAAGGCACAAGAGATTTAATTAACCAATTTAATACCACAGTCTCTCAATGGATTTTGTTCACTGTAATTAACTCTTCAACCTTAAAATATTTGGGACTCTTCACATTAAAAAAAAAATCTTTGCTGATGGTAACTGAAAAAAAACCAACTGGTGGTAACAATGAGAAATGTGAGACTAAATTTAAAAACGAATTTGTCCAGAGCATAAGGTCACCATGTTTAAGAATCTTAAGTGGGATGTCACAAGGGAGGCAGGTAGCATCAGCTAACATGTTACCTTTCAGTCATTTTATATTGAAGTATGTCTATAAACTGTTACATTTTCCTCATCTTCCCTGTAAAACTTCCTTTCCATAATTTGATTGCCACTTCCTAGTTTTCTTTAACCTCTTGTAGTCTTAATATTCTTATCCATAAAATTAAATTAGTAATACTTACCTCAAGGGCCATTTTAGGAATTGGTCATATCAGGAATCAAGCATGGAATATTTTAGCTATTACTGCCACTACTGTCATAATCGCCATCACTGCCATCACTACATCTCCATATTTACTTCACTAAGGTTGGTCACCTTCACCGAGATGCCAACTTGTCATAGATCAAATTGTTCCCTATAACTTAAATGTAAAAGGTTATACTGTATGTCAAGAAATGTCCTGAAGTTGTAGACTACAACTGTGCATCGGCCTGAAGAGATTTCATTGCTGCCCTGTAACAATGTTTTAAAGAAATTTCATGGTTTTACTTTAGCCTCATCAATGTATATAATTGGCATAAATTTTGTAAAGTAGATTTTTAAAATTAGAATTGAATTTGCATGAAAAGAGAAAAAAATCTGTTTTTCAAAAAATCATTTACTTTATCTATAAATACTTTGTTAAATGGTACCAAAATAGTTTTTGGTACAGGTCAAAATGGCTAAAACGTTTTCAATTAGGGGTGACCCCCTTTTATTTTCTGTAAGTATATTGCTATAAACATTATAACATAAACTTTATAATACTGGGTTTGATTAATTTTACACCACCTCAAAACTGTCAGAATTTATTTAACATTCTGTAAATTTATTTAAAAAAAATAGTCAAAACTGTTGCAATAAAAAAATCATTAATTAAAAAAAACCACAGAGTTCTTTCTATGTGCCAGGCACTTTGGTAGGAACTGTTATCTATCAACATATAAGACATAATGTCTGATCTCCATGAGCTTAATTTCTGGTGGTGGAAACAGACATAACCTTTCAACCGATACATTTACACAAGAGCTATAATAAAGTACAAAGTATGGTCTGGGCATCCAGAAAGGGAAGAGGAACCTAATGGGGCAGGGTAAGAGGCGGGAAGAGACTTCATTTACACAGGCTAAAGGGTTAAAATGGGGGAGGGTATCACTTCAAGAAGAGAGAACTACATGAAGTAGAAGAAAAAGGACATTTATGCTAAGAACCTAAATTAAAAAAAAAAAAAGGTAGCTCTAGACCCAAGAGGCACCTAAGTCCAAAGAAAAGAGTTCGAATTGGCTGAAACATATGATTTGATGCATGAATTGACTGGAGACATAAGCTATAACCAAATAATGAAGAGACTTGAAAGCCTTATTTTAAGGAGTTTTTACTTGATCTTGAAGAAAATAGGAACTTATGGGAAGGTTTTAATGAGGGAAAGACATGATCAGATCTCATTTTAGAAATATCACTATTTCTCTAGTGAGGATAACAGAAGCCTAGGAAACTGCTTGCTAAGAGGCTTCAGCAGTAGCCCAGGAGCATTAATAGTAGGGAGTACAGATAATGAGAAATGAATTTAACAGAAATATTTGGGGTGGACATAAATAAAGCATTTGGTGGTAAAATAGTGCCTATTCATCTCTCTAGTATCTTTCTGCAGTCCTGCTCCATAGTGTCTGCTATGACTGTAA
Organism: Dasypus novemcinctus; assembly: GCF_030445035.2. Taxonomy (NCBI): domain Eukaryota; kingdom Metazoa; phylum Chordata; class Mammalia; order Cingulata; family Dasypodidae; genus Dasypus; species Dasypus novemcinctus. The sequence continues at coordinate 27,822,557 of NC_080681.1, read as the reverse complement.
AAATGGATTTTACTGCTGGGTTTCCCTATAATCCTTTCTTTTTCCCAAGTATTAAAAACAAACATTCAGGAAAAATCCCTTTTAGAAGAAGATATAAAATTTTAACAATTTTTTCAGGGTCTCATTGGATGTTCTTTTCCTTGCAGGTTTGTTTAACCTTTTCAGAGCTTACCATATTTTGTGATTATGTAAGAGGGAAACCACCAGAAGACGGACAATCAAAAAGGTGAAAGGAACTTGAAGCAAAGAGTAAGAGTCCAGTTCTGCAGTTATCAAAAGAGTGTTTTTTAAACTTGGCTATAGACTATAATCACCCAAAGAATTTTTTTTTAAATTATACCTATGCCCCACCCACTGCCACCACGCCATGCTCTTTGAATTTCACAATGTCAATTTTTTCCTGACAACTTAATTTAAAAAGTGAATTCAGATTTTTAAAATAATCTTAATTATTAACATAATGCCTGATACATTGAATTCATTCAACAATTATTAAATCAACTTAACAGATCCTTATTGCATGTATTATGGGGAAAAGATCAGTACCTCAAGGCCCTTACAATATATAGCAGTGGTTTTTAAGCTATGACTATTAAGCAACTTTTAAAACTACATTTTACATGTCACTGGAGTGTACATGTACAAGCACATGAATCAAACATATACACATACATACAACTGAAAAAATGTCCACAAAATATTTATCCTAACCATGTGCAATGCACTTTAATATTTTCTATTCCATTCTTTTTAGTATATTTTTGTAAATAATAATAATAATAATGGTTATAACCAAAAGGAGCCATCTGGTACTTTGAGAAAAATTTTGTCTGGTGGATGTTCCAAATCTGCTTCCGAACATAGATGAAATAAAAGTGCAAGTACTTTTATTTCAGTAAAAATAACACATTTTAGAGTGTTTAAAAGTAATCCCAGTTATCTCTAAGACAATTCAATATATTTTTGAATAAGGCACAGGACTTAATATCACTACTAAGAAGAAGCTATACTGCTCCTGGATAGAGACATTAACTCGTTAATACCCACAATGATGTATACTCAATGAAATAATTTCCTAAATGGACTCTGTTCATACTTGGGAGGTAAGTATCTAAAAGTGGTGGATGACTTTTTGCCAGCAATATCAATACAATACTAAAAATCGGGAAACACAGAAAACACACAGATTAATGGGTTTATTGTACTATCCTTTAAAAAGTCTATTTAATAAAGAATGAAAGTACTTTTTTTTCCTTTTAGACAAACAGAGCCAGAAGTCGTTATAAATACAGAATATCTATAATTAAGGCATCGCCAAATACACATAGTTAGTGAACTATGCAACCAACATGTAAGCACTAACCTAAGAACTAATGTCTTTGCTATAATGCTTTACTGATCTCTTTCATTAAGGAACCTGTGTCACATACCAACAATCATGCATACCTGTCTCCCCACTTCCTATTATTCCCTTCCTCTTGTTTATTAGAAGTATAATGGGCATTTGACCACACAGCTAACGACTATATTTCCTAGCAATCTTTACTGCTAGGTATGTCTATGACCAGGTTTTAGACAATGAGATAAAACCAGAAAAGATATGCGCAACTTCTGGGTCACAGACATAAAAGTAAAGGAGCACCCCTCATTCCTTCCCCCTTCTGTTAGCTGGAATGTGGGCATGGTGACTGCCCATGGATGAAAAGATGGAAGAGAGGATGGCTCACACTGTTACATGAGTGAGATTAATCAAAAATCTTCTTTAAGGCTCCGCTGTTTTCTTTTGTTAAAGCTGCCTAGCCTGTACGTAAAATAATACTGAATGCCGATTCCTACAGCTAGTCCTCCAAACTGAGCAGGAAAGGGTAGATAAATGAGTGAAGTTTAATTACAGTATAGAAGCATGATTAATAAACAGTACATAAGGATGTGAAGCTGCCCAATAACAGACAGTTATATACTAACAGAAAGGTCATAAATTCCCAAATCAGCAACAAGAGTGTCAAATAAACATTTCCTAGAGGATAAGGCTACTTGTCTTTTACAGATTGATGCTTACTTTTTTTTTTGACAAGATGAAACTTCCCTGTATATATTTCATACAAAATACTGAAATAGAACATAACTGCATTCCTCACATCACTACACCAAAATGTCAAAAGGTTCACTTCTCAGCATGAAAAGCACAGCAACATAAATACGAAAGGACTCCACATTCTAAGTGCTGCCTTCACACAGCAGTGCAGAGTCAAATGGAGACCACTGTATTATGAATAAGTGAAGCATTATCAAATAACATATGTAAGGGGACTTAATGAAATGAAATAAAAGAAAAAAGCTAGAACATTATTGATTCTTAACAGATGGAAGATGTCTCTTATGGCTATAATAAATTCATAGTGATAACCCTTTTAATTTCTCCAAATTTTGAGATAATTGGCTCCAAATGCAATTAATTCAGAGATATTTCAATGTATTAGTATATTTTTTTTCGGTCCCTATCTCTGCAGTACAGAGACTCTTTGTAGACAAAGTTCATGGAAATTCGCATATCTGCATTAGCATGTACTACTCCATTAATGGGAAACATATCTTTTAGGTCCCACTTCTGTAGGAAAGCACAATGGTGAATTTCAAATAGCTCTTTGATAATATCATCAATATTTCAGACTCTTTTGCCTGACTACATTTTTCCACTTATTATTGACCAAACAATTTTAAGCATGTGATTGTTGAGAGTAACAAGAATTTACTGGTCCACTTTCCCTTATCCCTTTATGTTAAATTCTCAATACAAATATAGTGTTGAAAAATAAAACCCATGTCTGATAAAGCAATTCTAAAAATGGAAGTTAGAGAAAATATCAGACCTTTTGTCCTTACTATTTTTTATATACACCATGATTATTGTACTTAAATATAGATAAGTAGAGAAATACTGATGAAAATGACACTCTCAATGTTTCTGAAAGGAAGGAGGTTGAATAGAGACATTTAAGACCTAGAAGACAGTATAAAACTTATTTCCCCTACCACAATTTTTAATTTATGTAAAGAGAATGAAGTAGTAGGTCTTAGACCTGGCAGCAATTATGTAAAAAGAGAATACGTGATATTATGATAAGATGAATATAGAAAGCTGAGAAGCACTCCAAATGATTTCACTCTAGAAATGCTAGCCCCAAAACAAATGCTGCCCAGTGCATGACCACTTAAAGAAACGGGCGATAGTTCTCTGTACAGATTTATTGGTTAGCTATTCATATTCAAAAAGTGTGAACTGCAAGACAGACAACATAAAAGACATAAGGATAGATTCATTATGATTATTAAAGGGTAGAATTTTTTGTCTTTATTATTATTATCAGAATAATGAAAATGTGCTAATAATGATTGAAGCAATGAATGCACAATTATGTGATAATTCCAAATATCACTGATTGTGCACTTTGGATGAACTGTATGCTTTATTAATATGTATAAATAAAATTGATTTAAAAAAAAAACTAAAAAAAAAAAAGTAAATATTTAACATACTCAGTTTCCATGTCGTGATTGTCAATAGTATAATCATATGAGAGAATAAATACAAAGTGCATTAGGCAATGGCCAAATTAAAACAACTGTTCATTCTGGTCCCTTTATAAACAGTAAATTGAAAGGGAAAAAAAAGATTAGATTATACTCTCTGTAGGTATATGTAGACAAAATATGGAACTTTAAGAAACATTAAGTGCCTTAGTAAACTATACATTGTTTGTGTAACTTTAAGAAATATGTTGAACATCTTTAAAATTCTGCCAAATATGAAAAATCTTTGACAATGTTGAAAAAATATATATAAAAAGAAAAAACAACCAAGTCTGTTCTTTAGTATCCATTAATTCATTTGTTTTACAGTAAAGAGAAAGCTATATCTTGACATTTCTAAGCTCAGAGTCTGAGCTTCCGTGGCATGCCTTGAAAACATTTTACTTCTCAAAGGGTTCCATTGGTGATAATGTGGTAAGAGAATGGAACAATGATGACTATCTTGCCAAAGCATCCATAACAAAAGTGGGCAGTGTAACAAGTTCTAAAACAGAAATCTAGGTCTTTGTCCATTCATTTTTATCTGCTGTCCATTGAACAGAGGCAGCTTTTATCATGAGAATTTCTGAAGACAGTCATTAATCTGAATATTTTGGGGAAGTGAAAAATAATAAAAAATATAAATGTAAATACGAAAGTAAGCTACTCACCTATTCCAATGAAAGCAGCTTTGTAGCCTTCTTCTTTCAAAGTGCCAAGAGTCATTTCATTCACTGAAAGGCTTTTACCAAAAATTATCTATAAGGAACAAGAATTGTCTATAAGAAATAACATTTTTGAACGGCTTAAATAAAATTTTAATCTTTAACATCAAAAAGAATGAAAATCAGTCAAAACTGTATGTAACTTTGTATGTATGTATTTAAAAAATAGAACATTAGAATGTTTTCTTTAATGACTAATTGCCTTTTAATTGTTTAATTGTTGCCTTTTAATGAAGCAGCAGAAGCAAAGCCAGTATAATTAAAATCAAGCCAGTAAACTTCCATAGCTACCTTAATATGTTCAAGACACTATGCTGGGCACTTCAAACAATAAAACTACTATGAGCAGGACACAGTTTCTGTCTCAATGTGCAATCAAGTAAGGGCAGGTCTACATAAACATACTATGAAACAGGGTGTGATCAGCACATGTTTACAGGACTGCACAGTATGGAGAGATTCAGTCTAGCTAAGGAAATCTGGATGAGAATGCAGAAAGGAAGTAGAGTTTCAATGTTTTTATTTTTAAAGACTAGATGGAATTTTGATAAGAGGATAAAGACATAGGGGAAGACAAGAAATATCAGGAGACAGAGGGTAGTCGCCCATATAAAAAGCCACAATACCTTGCTCAGTTCCTACCCATGAGGCAATTTTCAGATCTGGAACCCACTGGTAAGAGAGGTGGATGAATCTATAGGAGGAAGGAATTATAATGATTCCCCTAGTCCTTTCCCAAAGGGAACTCTGGCCATTTATCTAGGCAACTGTGTTCTAGAGAAAGGGAAATAGTCTGATATTTCAAGGACTATTGGACACAGGTCTTCATTGACATGGATAACTTGAGATCCAAGAGTGAGGACCTATAGGGACCACGATAATAAATGGAGGCTGGCTAAAATCTGGCTCATAGTGAGGCCACTGAGTCTACAGATAATGATCATTCTCACCATCTCTGATTGCATATTCGGAACTGAGATACTTGTCAGCTGAAGTAATTTCCATTTGGGTCCGTGGTCTGTGGAGTTAGACCTATGCTAGTGCAGAAGGCCACATGGAGCTATTCCAGAGGCAGGTGAAGTAGAGAGGAGATGGTGGTTCCCATCACGTCTCCATTTAATTCACTAGTCTGGCTCCCAGAGAGTCACAGTAAACTACTGAGGGCTAAACCAAGTAGAAGCCCTGATTGTGGTTGCTGTGACGGAGGTGGTATTAGTAGAGGAAGTTTAAGGCCACATATACGTTGCATGTGGCCATGAATTTGGTGAATGCACTCTTTTCCATTCCAATTAGAAAAAGGGATCAGAAGTAACTCACATTTATGATGGGCAGATAACAATCTTCATGAAGATTTTTGCTTCAGGGCAATGTCAACTTTCCTCCTTAATAATATAATAAGAAGAGATTTGGGCATGCCACAGAACATCACAGCTATCCATTACAACGTACTGCAGATTGCAGAGTGAGTTAGTATGCTTGAGAATTTTCTAAGACCTGAACCCTGTGTAGATCAGGGACTAGCCACTTAAGAAGTTTATGGGTTTAGGGGTATAGTGGTCAGGTATGAGCTAGTATATCTCTTCTAAAGTTAAAAATAAAAATGCTGCATATTATATTGCCCACCACAAAGAATTAAGCACAGCATCTGGTAGGATTTGAGGAGTTCTTAAGGTAACATACCTAAAAACAAAGGTCACTAAGCAGAATCATAGAAGAAGGAAAAATTTTACCCATGAAACAATGATCATCACAGCTAACCCGTATAAAGTTTTTAACCAAGTATAAGGCTCTTCTCTAAGTATTGCATAGAGACTCATTTACTCCTCATAACAGCCCTATGTGAGGCATATAATTATTGAAGTTACATAGGTAGTCTGATTTCAGAGCCAGTATGTAGACAGCTATGCTCTGTTTCTCCTGAGGTTAAAAGAAGAATGAAGGGTAGAGATGACAACATTCTCAAACACACAGAAAAACATATTATATGTAGAGAACTACCTAAAATGTAGTATTTCCTGGAGTGCCAAGTACAAAAGCAGGAATGGAGGAAGAAGTAGTGGGGGAAGGGGTTTGTGACTGGGACTAGACCATTATGGAATATTTTTGTCTTCCTTAAATAATAATTCTATGATTATATTGGCAGAAAGGGCAATGGTTTCATGTTCATAAGCTGGGGACTATCAAAATGAAATTAATATATGATTTTCAGAAATCTGGAAATACTAAATACCAATGAACACACTGGAACATTAATTAAACACTATTAAAAGCATTTAATAGTAACTAGTAGCGAGTGTTACTATTAGAGTTAGAACTGGAAACTATTATAAGTGTCTAATAGTGAGGCTTTAAAACTTAAATTTTTTCTATCTTTTAAAGACTTTTTTCTTTTATCAAACAATTTATGACCATAAAGAATGATGGCTCCTTAATTTATTGTATGAAGTAAGTAACCTCAATACCAACATATAACAAAGGTCAGAGACGTAAAAGAAAAATTCAGGTCAAAGATTCTAAATAAAATATTAGCAAATTGACAAAGGATGCAATTTTCAAGTTTAATGGGTTAATTAATGGAGCTAATCATCAAAATACTTACTTGAGGTTTAGTTTATCTACTGCCTTAGCAAAAAAATTTGAGATCATCCTCACACACACATCCATATTCACATACCATCCTCCTTGAGGTGGTGTGTGTTTCTGTGTGTGTGTGTGTGTGTGCACAGCCATTTAGTGGTTGTGGGAATCAAAGGGGAATGAAGATATCCCAGTTCTTTTTCCCTAATAAACCTGTCTCTGAGTTTGCAACCTATTGAAAGGATGAAGAGACTTTTTGTATTTCTACAGTCTGATACAACCCTAGTTGGCAACAGTGTACTATGAGGAAGGGGGAAAAGAGTTGAGTTAAACTTTTGAGCTGGAAGCTGGAAAAGAAAAGCATCTTGACTCTTGGGTTAATTGTCTGAGAAGCAGACCAGCAAGACTACACTGTGGACACATGTTTTGGGAAAGATGGAGGACAAACCGTAATTGAGAATAATTGAGAACAGAGTATTAATAACAATACTTTTTAAAATGAAAGTCACTAGGACTCTTCAGTATCCATGATGGGGAATCTAGCCAAATTTCCCTTTCCTAAAAGCTTCAATCCCCAAACGTTCGCTACGTAATCAATAATCCACTCTCAGTCAGAAAGAACAAGAAAGATTCTCTGATAAAAAAAATGTTAAAACTTCACCTACTTGTGCCTTGGGAAATTAGGCTGAGAGGTATTAACAGCTACCTGAAACTAGTATTACAAGACAACCAAAGACATCTAAAACATTCATGTGTCTGATATGTTATGAAACCTTATTTGTTAAAAAAACTGGATGCTAGAAAAAATTACATCTTGGGCATTTTGTCAGTTTTTGTTTCTTTTTCCCCCTGTACTTTAAATATGTAATTTTTCGATCTTGATGTTCTGTAATTCTCCAGTGACTTTGGTAATATATGATGGCTGGATTTTCAAACTTCCTTAAAATAAAATAAAATAAAACTTCACTCCCCTTCAAATGCTGTATTAATAGTTACTCCCTCTTATAAATAGGACAGAATATCATAGGCCCTGGGTCAAAATTCCATCTATTAAACACATTATGACTTAATTAAAACTTTCTTTTTACACACAAACTATGTGTGTGTGTGTGTGTGTGTGTATATATATAATACTATTTATCATGTATGATTAAGGTTTACAACTTTGTTTGCAATGGGACTTTTTCTTCAAATAATATGTTATGCAATACCCATTGTAAAAGAGTACAGAAAAAAATTTATATCCCTCTACAGTTTCTGGATAGAAAAACTTGTTTAAATAGATAAAATGTTTCTAGATACTCTAAGAGAGGAAAAAAGGCAGAGGAATTTTAAATAATATTTGGATTTCTTCAGAAGCAAAAATTATTTCATCCATTATTTATTCACTTTCTTTCCTGCCAGTAGATATGATTTTATATATTTTTTCTGACAATATCCTATAAGAATGCAAATTCTTGTTTATATAACCATAGTGAAAAACAAGATGATGTAGAGGTTATCAAGGAAGAGATCTCTTAATAGATATTTTGCCTCAAAAGATATAAGCAGAAGAAACACATAGCAATTACAAAGTAAATTTAATCAAAACAAAAATCTACCAAAATATTTTGTGAAATTATAAATATTTACATTTTAGACATATTTAGAAAAAATATATATTAAAAATTAATACAAAATGCAGTTTTTACATTTTGGGGTTTGAAAAATGATGTCATTAGATATGTTATAATGACAATGAAACAAAAATATTCATTTTCTCCTAAATTCTGAGTTGTATAATAATAAATAAAAAGTATTTAATCTCAATGAGCCACGGCTAGTAACACCATCACATATTTTACTGTGCCACACTGTGATACACTGTGTCACAATATGATATATGTATCATACTGATTCATAAGAGAACCTTAAATGCACCCAGGATTAAAAATAATTTGCAGAGTTCTATAGTAAAATTTATATTACAACATCCAGAGATTTTGTAATGATATAACAACTAAAAGGCTATTTAGTCTAGACAGAAAATACTTCTATTATACTATAAATTATCCTTTGATGTTAAATCAATTGAGAGCATACTTTATACGTTAAAAATTGTATTGTCTGAAAAAGGAAAAATATTCATTGTACAAATAAGTGAATGTGAAGGGAAAAATCAAAAGAAATCTATTTCTACATGTACAGATATAATAAAACTAGGTACAAAAATCAATGTATTACAGAAATGAAAAGAATGAACATAATTCAATGTTTTTCTAGATTTTCAAATGGAAAATAGAAAAATTAGCAACCTTCTTAAGAAAATACTTTAAAAATTTAAAACAAAATTTTGGTAATCTAAGAATAGAGAATCATATATTTATTCAAATGCTTAAAACCCTGTATCAGATAAAAAAGATGTCATTACTCTTTTATAACATATTAGAGATTTAATGAAATAGGGCAAATATATGTAATGTACAAATAAAGAGAAAATGAAAATTCTCATTTAATGGTATGATCTTTGACTTGAAAAATTCTCAAGAATTAACAAAAAAAAATTTAGAACTAACAAAGTTATCCATAGGTCTATTAGATGTAAGATGAGTTGAAATTATTCAAAAGGAAATTTAGCTAAAGGAGATAGCTGGGAGGGAAGATGAACTGAACTTACTTTTGGATATGAAGAATTTATATTTATTTGGATACTAGGTATGCTTATTAAATTACTAAGAATACAGGACTAGCATTCAAAGGAAGGATGTTTCTAGACTACTCCTTAGAATATTGCTTGGCAAAAATAAATTCTGGGTAATTATTTTTTGAATAAATGAAACAACATTATGAGAAATAAATTTTAAAAGAACAGAAAAGTTGGAGGATAAATAAGATAATGCTAGACTATGAAAGAAAAAAAAAAAGAAAAAGTTTATATGTTATATGCTACACAGGGGTCAAACTTCTACAGAAGTGTGTTTTGTTGCCAAGGAACTTACTGCTAACTTTAAAATGCAAATTATCCATTGAAAGGTGTGAACAGAAGGCCCATTATAAGACGAATCTGTGTGATGAAGAAGAATATCATGACTGCCTCGGAATTGTATATAGTGGTTTATTGTTTATAGAGCAAGTTTGAGTACTTTGTCTGCTGAATATCTTAAAACCACTTGAGAAGTGGACAAGAAAGTATATGAACATTCTCCATAATTTAGGTTTTAATTTCTTTTTTTTTTTTTAATTTTTTTATTTTTTATTGACTTTGTAATAATATTACATTAAAAATATATATGTGAGGTCCCATTCAACCCCACCCCCCCATCCCCCCTCTCCCCCCCCTTAATTTCTTGATAATGTAATAAATTCATGGGTTTAAAATTCAAAATTTAAAGAGTGATGATAGGTCCTTCCTAGACCTTTCCAGAGATAATAATTGCTATCAGATTCTTATATTCTTCCACATTTAACCTATGCCAAAACAGAACAGATAATGACCAATGCTAGGAATATTAACTGACTGCCAAAGTTACCTGAATACAAAGACAGAAAGCAGCATGACTGTAATGAAGATGTGTATTTTCTGGCATTCAGTTCATTGAATATTACTATATCTTGAGGAATGTTCAAATAAGATCTATGGGTATGCCTTAATTTAAGTAATACATCTGGTCCTGTGAAAACTGAATGCAATTTTGTAATTGCTTATATGATAAATTTAGAACTGTCTTAAATTAATTTCTGATTCATTTTCCATTAGTAATGGCACTAACATATTAAAGTATCAATATATAAGCATTTCCCTATTTAATGAGATTTAGGTTAAGAACTTATATTGAAAATATTAGAAATTTAAAGAACTTTCCAAAACATATTTTTCTAAAGCAAATAATCTCCCCTAAATTATCTATTTTGAATATTGTATTTATGAACATTGAATTGTCATAAAGTTGTGGTGCACCTATAATGCATTCTTTGCTTTCAGAATTTTAGGTTAATGATTATGTGAAAGTGTCTCATCGCCCCACCACTACCAAATTGTAAGTGTAAAAGCACAAAATATTGTTTCCAGTGTTTCCACTTTAATTGATTAATTTAAATTTTTATTGCTAAATGCAAGTGCCATGAGCAGTTAGCTAATCACTTTTCAAAATACCTTCTGCATGTACTTACAGAATTTATTATTCAAATCACTGAACTTTACTAATCTATTAAGTTATACAAATAAAAATAACATGTTCAAGTGAAGAGCCAAAATATAATACTCTTAATTAATTAAAAAAAGAATAGGCACATCTAAACATATATTTTAAAATTGTAATGCATCTATTTTAAAGAACACAATTTATTTCACACACAAAAAATGAAAAATACAAAGATGATTTGGTGTTTATGTTGAGGAATGATTATCACATAAACACTACTAATATGATGCATATAATTGGAAAAATAAACCTCTATAAGAAATTACATTCCAAATTGTGAAATGCACGATGTTTCAGAATGCACACAAGTTGAATGAGAAAAAACGTGATTAAAGAAACCAAATCCTTGTATTAGCTGCACTGAACCCCTAAAGCAATTTAGGAATTTGTTTCTTACAGACAATTAATCACATGCAGGCGTGCCAGATGAGATCTATTGATTGCCCTTTTCCAGGCTAGTGGCATTCAGACAGTAGACAGACAAATGCCCTAAGCAAGGGGAAGCATCTTTCTGCTTCTGCCTGGTGTAGGTTTTAATTGTTCCTCCCTAAAATGCATGACATTTTGCTGTTAATCTCTAGTGTAGACTTTACCCCTTTCTCTTTTAGCAATAAACATGCTCATGTTATGTTTTCATTTACCTTCACTCCAAGGTCCTTCATAAGCTCAATCTCAAAATTCACAACATCATATGGCAGCCGGAACTGAGGGATTTCAGAAGAACTAAAAAGAAAAAAGAATAAGCATTTCAAGAAAAATTATCAGTCTTAAAAAAATGCAAGATGTCTTTATCAATCAGTAGTAAGAGTCTCTTCTAAGACTATTTTATGTATCATATAACATGGGCTCAAGGAAATCTACAATTCCTTTGCAAGACAAAATATTATATGAACTAAAAGTACAGTAGAAATAGATGTGAATGTAAATATATTATAAGTAATGGGAAACAAATAGCAAAATAAATTCCAACACTTTAAAGTTCAGTAAAATAATTAATTTATATAATCAAAATTCTATGAATTCCTAAGATAACAAAATAAAGTGCTCATTTTCTGCACTTAAAAAAATGAGCCTTATAATACTATTTCAAAAGTACAATAGTTTAGAGTATTACAGCTAAGCTCAAATGATTTTTTAATGTATGTTATAGTTATAAGAAAGGATATAGCTGTTTCATGAATATACAGGAGTTCTTCATTCATTCATTCACTCATTTCTTCATTCAACAAGTTGTTACAAAGCGTCAGAAAAGTGTTAGTGCAGGGATTTGATGGTGAATTTTACCTAATTCCCAACTTTAAAGAGCCCTCATTCAAGTGAGGAAATAGATACAACACAGATATTTACAATAGAATGTGGTCTAATGCAGTGGAAGAGATATATCCAAGTATATAAATAATTGCTGAAGATCATCTTTCTGAAGCATTCAATGTCAAGTCTTACAAAGTGTGCATGTGTAGACTTTTCATTGTTTTGTGGCTTAATGATTTGATTAATCAAGTAATTTCCACACACCAAAAATCAGCAACAAGGTACCTGTTCTAGAAAATGCAAATGATTAAACAATATAAAACTAAGGTCTCATACTGAAAAAAAAAAAAAAGGAAAAAGAAAAAACCGTCAATTTAGTTAGAAATATAAAATTATGTGTAAGAATGAATTTGGGTCTAGGTCAGAGAAGAATCTTCTAGAAGCAGACGTGTGGAGTACATTCACACTGCCTCACAGGTCCCCTGAAAGCTCTGGGCACCATCGATGACTTTGCCTTCAAAGGCCAAGCAGAAAGATTCTTAACTCTCAGGGATTGCTTATGGACACAAACAGACGTTCAGCAATGATGGGCATGGGAGTCCACAGCAGGACAACTGGAATCTGAAGAAGTAGGTGCCGGAGCAAATGAATGCCAAGCTGCCGGGCTTCAGCAGTTCTGCTTAGGTGCCCATACCGCTCTGTCACCATTGTGACCAATATTTAACCCAGTGCTTGACATGTATTAAATGAACAAATGTGTGAGAGTCACTTCTCTCAGCATCTCCTGGAATAAATCAGTGGAATGTGAGATATAACAAATTTTGATTTTCTCAAAATCAGTTAGGGGGGTTGATTATTGATCATTATAAATGTGACATATTTAGATGAGAAATACACACAGCACAACAGGACGAATGCATAATATCAAAAGTAAGAGTGACTCAAAGGAGGGGGAACTTAATGAAGGATGAGATAATCAAGTAGGTGAAATGTGACAAATGGTTAGCTTTCAGGTAAGTGGAGAAGAAAGAAGGTATTTCAGGCGGGGGGAAATGACCAGAAAGAAGAAGAGGAGGCAGAGGGTGTGGAGTGGAAGGAACTGTGTAGGGTGGTTCAAGGGTTAGGAATGAGCAGAGGGAAGCCAGCACATTTTAGAAGAAAAATACAGCCCAGGAGCAGAACCCCTGGTGTCCAGGGGAATTCTTCTTAGTCTCAAGGCCTTAAATCCCATTAATACATGGTGACTCCCACAGCTCCATCATCTTACTCTGGTCCCTCACTAGTACAATTCTAGTACAATGCATGCATAAGGATGTGTATCATCTATTTTTTTTAAGATTTATTTTATTTATTTCTCTCCCCTTTCCCGCCCCTCCCCACCCCACCCCACCCCAGTTGTCTGTTCTCTGTGTCCATTTGCTGTGTGTTCTTCTTTTTGTCTGCTTCTGTTGTCAGTGGCATGGGAATCCGTGTCTCTTTTTGTTGTGTCAGCTCTCCGTGTGTGCGGCACCATTCTTGGGCAAGCTGCACTTTCTTTCGCGCTGGGCGACTCTCCTTAAGGGGTGTACTCCTTGCGCATGGGGCTCCCCTATGCGAGGGACACCCCTGCATGGCAGGGCACTCCTTGCGCACATGAGCACTGCACATGGGCCAGCTCCACAAGGTCAAAGAGGCCCGGGGTTTGAACCACGGACCTCCCATGTGGTAGACGGACGTCCTAACCACTGGGCCAAGTCTGCTTCCCAGGATGTGTATCATCTTTAGACAATTTAAAAACAATTATAAACCTACTAAAATAAGTCAGTTTTTTCTTATCACCATAAGCTGGTAATTCTAAACAGTGTCAGTGATATTCTCAACAATGGCACAAAAAATTGCTTTAAATTCTAAATACTTCCTACAGTGTTACTATAGAGTATTAATAATATATATGTAAGCTTTAAATTGTCCCATTCTTTAATAAACATTGAGTTATGCAGGGAAGTTAATTAAGAAAACTCCTATTATACAAAGTCCCTGACATATGCTGATCGAGCTACAGGCATTCTTCAATCCCACTCCCTGCAGGCAGTTTGTGTTTCTGTCCCTGAAAGACTGTATATGCCAATGTTTGAACAGTTGATTTAGAAATGATAAAATGATGCACATGAAGTAAAATGAATCACTGTCATTTTGTGTGACTGTGTAGAGTTTTTATTTGTGAATTATTGCTTTCATATTGAATTATTTGTGTTTCGATTGTTAAATTTTCTGCTTTATAAAAATGAATAAAAAACTATGTATGAACTAGAACAAATCACTATTGCAAGGTGTTAAGAATGTGGAGAAACATGGGAAAAATACAATTAATATAACCAATGGACTACAGTTAACAGCAATACTGTACTTTTCTTGTCTCAATGCCAAAGATATACTGTATTAATAACAGGGTGTGTATGGAAAAAATATACCAAATATACACTATGACCATAGTTAGTGGTAATAGTCTGTTGACATTATCTCATAATTTGTAACAAATGTTCCACAATAACGTAATGTATTGGTGGAGGGGTGTTGTATGGGAATTCCACATGTGTGCATGATTGTTTTGTAAGTTCACAACTTCTCTAACAAAAATATATTTTAAAAAATAAGAATACTAAATATGATTACCAATTTTTACATGATTTTTTAAAAAATAATTTTATTATATAGATGAGAGCAAAAACATGTTAAAAATTATCCACTTGGGGCATCAAATAACACTAAGTATGCCGCTAAACTTTACAATTCTTTAAACCCACCTACTGAACTTATCATCATCTGCCATGTTTTATATTTGTTTGTTTATTGTCTGTCACATCAATAGAATATAAGCCTCATGACAGCAGTCTCTTTTCTTTGTTCACTGTTGTAACGCCAGTGCCTAAGATAATGAAGAATAGTAGGTGACCAATAAATACTTAAGAAAGGGAGGATAAAATATAGGTAGATTTCAGGTGAGGGAGGGTCTTCTGTGCCACGCCAGATCCTTTAGCTCTTAAGTAATGGGGAGTCATTGAAACATTTCAAGCAGGAGATTGATACAAATCAGATGCGGAAATTGCAAAGAGGATGGATTTGAAGAAGGCAAGTTAGGAAGCCAAGAAAACCCTTAAGGCTACTGCAGTGATTTAAGAAGTGAGATGTTAAGGACATCACAGATGGAAGGGTGTGCAGACATCTGAAAGATATTCACAAAATATAATTGCCAGGAAATGCAAGAGTAGTGCAGCTAACTCCCCTATTTCTGGGTGATGTCATTCCTAAGACAGCAGACTCAGGAAAATGAGCAGTATTGGTGTAGTGAAGTTTACGAAAAAGAGATGTCCGGGGTTTGAATATATGAGTCTGTTGCTCAGAGAGAGGTCAGGGCAGACATGGATTTTTAAGTAATTTTCATATAGGTGAGATTTAAAACCACGACAATAAAAAAATTATACCTGAAGACTGGTGAAAAGAGGGATAAAAGGACAGAAGCAGCGTTTCTTTTGTTTTCATGTTTTTTTGGTGTAAGTGGAATTTACCTATAAAAACACCCTTCTCTTCTTCTTAAACCATAGTTCTCATACTTTGATAGAGCTTTGCTTCTGGTCATTATTTCAAAGGTACCAGACAATTTTTTTTTTGTAGTGTATTGCACATATTCTCAAAATATTTCCATTGCTAAAACTATTTCAGCCAGATCCACTTTCTCTTAATAGTCAATCAACATAAAATGCAATAGAAACAGTGAAAAAACCATAAGCTAAAGCAAAGTACAGCATCATCATTCATATATATTAATTTTTATATGAAGTAAAAGACATCAGAAATTACCAATGTGCATGGCATACCTACAGCCACTTAAGATCATCTTTATTTATTTTTGTTATCATAGTTTCGAGCCCTATTAATCTTTTTAAACTCATGTCCTAAAAAATAGAAGCCATAGTAGGAAGAAAGCAACACTACTAATTATTTTATGAATTTATGTATGATCAAAAATACTCTGCTGTGTTCAAAACAATACGGATTAAGTCCCAGGTATCTTTAATCAACAAGAGTGATTTTTAAAGTAGCAGCTGTGATACTAATTCACCTGGGATAAAAGAAACTGGATGCAAAGGAGAGGAAAGATAAAACCTGACACCACCTCTTTAAACAATTGATTTCAAATATAAAGCTAATTTAATCTTTTTTTATCTAGTTTGAAGATACAAAAGAGTGAGAGGTATCTGTGAGTGAGAAAACAAATTAAGAGGAAAGTGTTGTGGTTGTAACTCTGGTGAAATTCCAGGGTCAATTTTTATACTCCTGTAACAGTGACACAGAATTCCTCTACCATGGGACAGTCCAAATAAGGCTGATCAAACACTTCATTTTTACCTTAGACACTGGAAACATTCAAAGGCAAAGGAAAGGAAATAAGTTAGGGTATTGGGAAAAAGAAAAAAAAAAGAGAGGAAAACCAAAACGTTTGGATATTAAACCAGGGGAATATGTCCTACTAGAAAATGTTCAGCAAATATATAAGAATTCAAGTTTAGTGCTGATTTATATGATTTAGAAATGCCCATTCTGCATTTGAGTTAAAATGAGATAGAGATGCCAACAGTCATCATAATCTACCAAATTTATCAATGCAGAAACACTCACAAGCATGGCTGTTTGAATTTTAAGCTTCTTGTGAAAAGGCAATTAGTGCAGAGAAATTTTTTCTAGCCCTCCAATGTATACAATAATTAAGTTACCTTTTAAAATTAATTCATATAGTCACTAACATGCATAGTTGAAAAAATATACAATGCTTATACATATGTTGTTAAAAGATTTTTTTTCTAATCAAAAAAGCTGTGGTAAAATGCCATTAAAAACATATTAATAAAATAATCTAAATCCTCCCAGGAAAACAATGTATTGGATATTTTAATTTCCAGAATAAAATTATAAAATATATATAATCCCTTAAAATTAACAGCAATGAAATAGCAATACAAAAAATAATTACTTCTTGACAATTAGATTATTTACTCTTCATATCCTCTCTAAAGGGTCTTCCATGTAGGTGATAATTTTTATTGATGATTCAGTTAAATAGTTTTATATTAATGATAGCCTACTTTGCTTTAGGATACTGTCACTTGACCAATATTCAAATTTATACTTTTACTATCACATATTTAGAGGTGCCAGAAAATGTGAAAAACAGAAGCAAATAGTCAACTGATTATTATTAAATATGATAAATTTATTGCCTAAGTATTGTTCAGTACCCACACAAATTTAAATTCTAGTTAGGTATATCAAGAGATAAACTGAAGGGCTGTATTTTATAATCCATGCTTTTCTGATACAAGATGACACATTTACGGAAAATAACAATAAATTGAGTAATATTATTAACATACCACCTAAATATTTTCTAAGTTTTACAACAAATGTTTTAAACAATATCTACTCCCTGCTTATAATAAATTTGATTTCTTTCTGATCATAAATGTAATTTACATTCACTATTGAGTTCCATTTATTTTAAGTAAAGTTGAATTTGACTTGAATATCCATTTGTTAAGGTTGGTTTTAATATCTGAAAGTCAAACAGTTTCCATTTAAATGTATGAATCTTCACATGAATAAAATGCTTATGTTACTGAATCCTGGTTTAAAATAATAATGCTGTTAATATCAAATATTAATGAGATACTGATGGGGAAACATTGCATAAATGTACATTAGAATAGTACATTTTCAGCAGATTCTGATATAATAGTGTGCAATATAAGACTTTAGAGATAATAAACTGAAAGTACATGAGTAGTACTCAAGTAGACAACAGATGAATATTCAAATATTCTATGGGGCTAAATTTTCCCCATTTCCATGATTTTCGGATATCTCTTCATTAAAGGAAAGATTCAAAGGGATGAAGCAATTTTTCATTTGAGTATTTCCTCTATCCACAAAATATTTTGCAGTGAATTGTCTTAAAATCACAGAAGTAAGAAGAGAAGTTTTAAAGGAAATATTGCTTGAAGCCAAATGCAAAATTTAAAGTGAATAATGTAATCAACTTTTGAGCATTTGGAAAAATAACTTTTAAAATGTCATCCGCAGGCCTGAAATTTCTATGATTATGAACCAACGACATTCATATTTGTTTTATCCCCTTTATTTTTGACTTTCTAAACATGAAATAGATGTAGCATGTATGCATTACCTTAAACCACCAGCAAATTCTTGTTTTTCAAATATAGTGATGTCAGAGTAACCTAATCGAGCCAAAAAGGAAGCACAGCTTATACTTGCAGGTCCAGCGCCAAAAAGAGCAATCTTTGCAGAATAGGCTTCTGGCATTTTTTCTTGGGGAGGCAGAGAAGGATTTCTGATTTGTGGGATATTCATTGCTTTAAACACCTATGGAGAAATAAATTGCCACAGTAAAAATTTTAAAACTAATTTTTACAGACTCAAAACATATTTTTAATGTTTCAAATCCACTGGTGTTTTCAACCAATAATAAGTGGTTCATTATCAGTATTAACATGGCATACTTAAAAGGTTATGTTGCATCAATTAGATGATAACTTATGCATGAGTATAATTTTCTCAATCTTTGAAATTTCTTTCTGGGGTCAGACGTCTCCCAGGAAGTATTCCTGACTCATCTTCCCTACTTCTTCCTCTAGGCCTGGCTAAATGCTCCTGAGTTGCCTCTAACATAACCACTTACCAGTCGAGCAGCTCATGAGCCACGTTTCCATGTCAGTCAGTAAAACGTTACCTCCTAGAGTCAGGGAATATGCCATATGTAGAAGCACACACATATAATTAATTACTGATGTGTCTTGGATATTGTTTTTCTAACACCTTACCATTGTATTATCAGTAGTTAACACTATGGCTAGCACATAGTAAAAATTTAGTAAATAATTTGTTGATTTTTGCTTTTGATTATGATAGATTTGGATTTGAAGGATACAATTTTAAAAACCTCTTTAACTACTGAAGCAAGCCAGATGTGAGGGAGTAGACACTTTTCCCTTGAGGTCCTTTGCCATTTCTTAGCAGAAGGAGGAAGGTTAATCAAGAATCTTGCAGAAGGCCACAGCTGAGAGACAAGAAAGATTTTGGCAATCTTCTAGGAACTAAAGAAACTCAGAGTTTTAAGAAATCAAGAGGCAAGGAACTTGATGCAAAAGAAAGTTTAGAGAAGTAAGCTTAATTCTTAAGTTGCATATGGCAACAGGCTAAGAATCTAAACAGATAACTTCTCTAAAACAGTGGGGAGCTTTCTACACTCTCAAGATCTAGAGGAAATAAAAGCTGAAGGGCAGGAGGGTCTAAAGGAAAAGTCTTGCAAAACAATCCAGGATACAACTGGAAGATCTGGAAGCCTACATTCTACATGTGGAGAAAACCAGAATTAGATGATTAACTCAGCCATGAGTCAGCTCAGCCCCAGATTGGATAAGGATGATTTGTCTTCCCTTTATCTACCAAATGATAGGGCAGACCTAATCTGGAGGATAAGTCAACCACTTTTCATATATATTGTATGGCTTTTGAACAGACATGATCAAAATTCAGGCATGCCAAGAAAACAGAGAGATCCCCATACATAACCCACTAATTGCAGTTATCAAACATAGAGTTTAATATAACTATGATGCTTTCAAAAACATAAAAAGAATGAGAATGTCACCAGAAATCTGGTACTGGTTTGAAAAATTTTTGAAGAGAAAAAAAATGCAAAAACTTAAAAAATAAATAAGCATATTTAACAGTATATTGGACAGATCAGCAAAAAAAATTTAGCAAGATAAATCAGTAAAAGTTATCTGGGCTAAAGCATGGAAAGTAAGTAGGAAGAAAAATGTAGAAAAGAATGTAGAGGACAGCAAAAAAAGATCTAATATATGTGCAATTGGAGTCCTAAAAGTGGAGGAGAGAGCGAAGGAGGCAGAGGCAATCTTTTAAGAGAAATAGGTCAGGAATTTCCCTAAACTAATAGAAGAACTCATGGCACAGATTCATGAAGCTCTAAAATCTTAAGCAAGGTAAATATAAAGAAAATCACTTGGGCATAACACAGCAAAATTGCTGGCAACCACAGTAAGAAAAATAAAGTATTGAAAGCAACCAAAGAATAAAGACATGATACCGTCAATGAGCAACAATAAGGCTGACAGCTTTCCTCTTGAAAGAAATGTTGGAAGCCAGAAGACAATGAAATGATATATTTTGAGCATGGAAAGAAAAATACCTTCTACCTAAAATTCAATTTAGGAAGAAAAATATCCTTCAAATGTGAAGGTGAAATAAAGACATTTGCAGAGAGAATTTGTTGGCAGCAATAAAAGAAATACTGGGAATACTAAAGGAATTTCTTTAGGAAGAAGAAATATCCCAGATGGAAACACAAAAGTGCAGAAAGTAATAAAGAACACTGGAAGTTATAAATATGTGGATAAATATAAATTAATATTGACTGAAAAAAATAGTAATAATGTCATGTGGGATTTAAGATAAAGTAAGACTAAAATGCATGACAATAGGCATGCATTACTCTTAAAGTATATCAAGATCTTAGCTTAGTCTAGGAAGCAATGAAAATACTAATGCATATTTGCATATTACTCTGTAAGCAATTAAGGATGCATGCTGTATATCTACAGTAACTATTAAAATAATAGTAAAAGAATATCCCCTAATTAAGGTGTGTGTGGAGGAAGTGGCATAAAAATTATATTTAATGAATGTAAAAGAAAGAAATGAGAAAATTAATTTAAATACTTGGGGGAAACAGGACCATAAAACAAATAGTAAGAAGATAAATATATAAACTTCAATGTATTAGTAATTACATTAAATGTGAATGGACATAACCTCTGATTAAAGGCAAGAAATGTAAAAGAGATATTTTTTAAATGTGTAAGGACATAGAAAATGTAAAGTTAAAAGATGAAAAATATAGCATGCAAACACTACCAAAAAGAAACTGGTATCGGATTATCAATATGAGACATTAGATTTTAAGGCAGGATACATTTCTAAAGTTAAAGAACAGCACTTCATAGTAATGAAAAGGCCAATTTATCAGCAAAATTTTACAATTGTAACTCTGTAGGCACTTAATTATAATTTCAAAAAATAAAGAGAAACTGAAAGAACTAAAGGAGAAAGAATCAGATCCTGAGGTCTACAGCATTCTCCCATCAAAACTTACTTTTAATAGAAGGGGCCTATAAATAAAATTCATATTTAAGAGTAATTTAATGGAATACCTCCCAGGGCTATTTACAAGTAAATTTCCCCCCTTCTGGAATCCCAGGCAAAGGTAAAGAGATATAGACAGATTTTTTTCCTTGGGAGTGAGGAATAGGTGAAAGAGGCCTTTATGTTTTCTTGAAACCAACCCACTTATACTACTAATGATTTTGAATAAAACCTGCCATTCAAAATATTTAAGTAACATCCAAACAATCCCATTTAGAATTTAAAGAAACTATCAACAAGTATTACCTAAGGCCTTATTACTCGCTGTGAGCTAAATGGCTTTCATAAATGTTGCCCTAGCTTTTTTTTTTTTTTTTTTTTTTGAGGTACTGGGGATTGGACTTGGGACCTCGTATATGGGAGGCAGATGCTATGATTTTCTCATTTCTATCTTTCTTTCTACTTCCTCTATACACACATCACCTAGCTAGGAGATATTCTTCTACTGTTCTTTCATTAGTTAATATAGAGATACAGCATGCATCTTAGCTGATTAGAGTATAATACACCTCAGTATTTTTACCCCTTCCTGGAAAATTCTATGATGTGAACCAGAAATTTACCACTACATTATAAAATCATTCGTAAAAATAGAGTTGAAATCTACTTATTATATTTTTGAAATATGAGATTGTCACATACTTTTCACAAACATATTAAACAAGATGTATTTGAAATGATCAGGGAGAACTACATGTAATTTCATTTAGGGATTAAATAAATACTAATTTCTTTCATATTCAGTTGGCTATTCCTAGCTTTACAAACCAGTAATTAAAAACATAACTTTCCCAAATAAAATTTGCTAGCATTTATAAATTAACTTCACATTTTACCAAATTTCAGAAGCAGAAGACATGTAATCGTTTTGCTTTAGTTTAAGAATCATATATTGCTGATATCTTACACAATATAGGAGGGTTCAGTAAGGATATTTATGACTTTCACAAGCTGAAAATCTCATAATGTAAAGGTAAGCTGCAATAACCAAATAAATGCAATTTGTGAAATGTCTACCTTGCTGCAGTGACACAGAAGCAAGAAATAATTTATCTTTGATACAATGAACATACCTAACACAAATGCTAGTGAATGGTATGTAAATAAGGTTGCAATGATCCAAAAATACCCAATCAGTATATATTTTCTCCTAAGGATATTTTAACTATTTTTGAATGAAGTCTTTAACTGTTCTTTTGAAAAACTGTCCAAATGCAAATACTGACCTCTGTATACCCAACACAAAACTGGATTTTCTCAGGAGGTTTGAAGGAATGAATGCAAGCACACTCTTCTACAGGCATAATGCCATACACATGAATGAGAAAATGAATGGTTACCCACTGATGCCTACAACGTCAGGCTCTGTATCTTATGAGTTCAACACATATTCAGTATACTATCCTGCTCAATACACTAATCTATAAATTGGTATTAGCCCTTTGCCTACTTTGTAATGTTCCTTTTTTTTCTTTTTTGTAACTAGCACTGTATTTTCATTCTTAGTTATATGACAAATTAGTTGTCCCTTGGTAGCACTTCTTATGAAGTGAAAACTGGAACAACATTTTTGCATTTTTGTAAATTTTAGCACAAAGGGCAGTAGATTTTAACAGATCTGGCTTTGAAACTAGACTACTTGGGTTTGAGACTTGACCCCCATCATTTCCATGGAATATGATATCAAGCAAGTCCCTTAACATTTCTATGCCACAATCTCCTCAACTTTAAAATGGGGTAAATATTTAATTCCTAGACCTACTATGAAGATAAAATGAGTTCATGTATATAAAACATTTTAGAAAAGTGCTCAGCCACACAGCAAATATTACTTCCGAATTCACCTATCATTGAAAGACCATAAATAAACTAGTCTATTTACCCTTGTATTGTACATGGTAGCCACTAGCCACATATGACAATTCACATACAAATTAATAAAGATTAAATTTTAAAATCTTAACACAGTTTACAGTCTAACCATCCCAATAGATTAGGAACTATTCAGAGAGGTTTTCTTCTCTTTCTGCAGTCCCAGGACACAGTAGAGTACCTGCCTTATACATAGAACTACCCAATAAGATGTTGAATTTCAAAATTCCTGCTGTCCAATGGTATACTTCAACAAATGTGTAAAAATCACTAAGGAAACACAGTTCTTCCTTAGTGATAACGAAGGACAGTTACAAGTCAATATTTTTCTTGAGGAACATTTTAAAATAGATTTCCTTGTAAAATCATCCTGTTATTTCTGACCTTCCATCCTCATTTTAGTCTCTCCTACTCTCTGAAACAGTACATAATGAATATAAATGTGAGTGTTTGGTAGCTATAATTCTTCCCTAACCACTCTGTTTGTTCTTATTAGCCAAGCAACAGCAAAAATAAGCTACAGGTAAATCATGACAAATAAAATATTCTTAGAAATTTCAGAAATGTTTCATTATTATCCCTATTAGCAGAAGGATGAACTGCAAAAGGGCAGTTACATTCTGCAAACATCATAAGGGGTTTATGTTTTAGCAAGCATTTAACTTGATTTCAGTACGGAACAAGGAATAATTTCTGGTGATTTCTGAAGATATTATTTCATCAGTGTAGCTCTAAGAGAAATCATAATAAAAATGATACAGTTTTTGTTTTGCTTGTTTTGGTTTCTTTGGGTTATTTAATTAGCAAAATGACAGTCTGGTTGCCTTTTGAATGCTTGAATGCAGAAAGATTGCTATTTTGTGCATACAAAAGTAAGTTACCTCAAATTACATGCCTGCCAGGAGACTCTTCTGTATAATTTTCTTTGTAACTTTCTTCCTTTTGTAAAAGAAATCAAAGGAAATCCTGAATACATAATATTCACTGAACTCATCCTTTGAAAAGAAACATGCTTGGACTACCTGACAAACAGTTCCCCCCCCACACACACACAACAACTAAAAATGGAACTCCAAAAGTGGGAACTTTATTTCAAACATATGAAAAATGGGGGAAACCTCCAGATACCAAAATTATTTCTGTTAGTAATTCTTAAAGATTTTGTTTCATTATTTTCATATTATTAATGTAAACATTATTCTGAGACACCTGTGGCATGGTAAAAATACTTGTGCAATTTGAAGTCAGAATATTCTGTTACTCTCAATTTCCTCTTCAGTCATGTAAATATTTTTATGTGCCCTTTATGTGCTAGACACATATGAATAAAACAAGCATTGACCCTTGGGTAACAGTACTAGAGTAACAGAGTACTGACTAGTAGCTAGGCAGTCAGATAAGTGTTCCATGCATGAGTTGGTAACTAGAGGTGACAGGGGCTGGGCAATGAATACTACAGCTTGCTAGGATAACAGAGTGACAGGAAGACAACTGGGAATAATGGAGACATGGTGATGGGAGAGAACTTCCCCCATTCTATTTGATTCAGTTGATTGCTGTCATAGGTTTCCAGAGCTTCATTTTTCTAGAAAAACTAGAAATTCAAATTTTATGTTAGCAGCTACTTTCCTTGTTCTGCCTAAATAAAACCTGATTTTAGAAATGAAAGATAACAAGAAATGACTGAATTAAATCTAGGTATTAGTGACCATTGTACAAATTTACCTGGATAACAGGATATTAGAAACATATCTTCACAAATGTGAGCATATTCAATTGCAATAAAAAGAAGACTAAATCAAGAATTAAATAAGTGGAAGAAACATTTTGATATAAATTTTAATATGTATCCCATGTTCTTGAAGGCTTTCATTAAATTTCCCAAGCAATCATTTGTTTCTAATACAAACTGAAATAATTAATTTATATCTCACATAAAAGTAATTTATTATATCTATCTTCAATCAAATAATCCTTACTAATTTTGTATAAAGATATACCATAATGTATATATAAGTTTATGAGTGTTTCATCGTTTGAGATTCATTCATTTTTATCTTTATTTTTATTAATATGTTCTCCTTAAAATCCTATTTTGTTAGATATTATCACCCCACTAATTTTCTCTTCTAAGCATCAGATTGCTGTTTATAGCATTTATTTTTAATCCATACTGATAGTCACTTTTGATTTAATAGCTAAGTTTAATCAGTATAAATTATTGTGATTATATATTTGGATGTATTTTCTATGATCTACTTTGTGTTTTCTGTTTACCATGTCTTTTCTTTTCTTCTCTCTCTTTTTTTATTTTTCTGTTTCTTTCTCTTCCCGAGTAAGTTTTCTTCCCACTTCTTTATTTTATGACTGCTTGGAAATTACAGATTATATTTCCATATTTTTGGGATTACCTCTTACATTTTGCAACAGATATTAAAATGGTTTTTAAAAACATATTCGTAAATTTTTCAACATGCAAAGTCCTTTGTGCACTTAACTTCCTCTGAAATCCCACAAAGCCTAACTACCTTCCTTAGTAATGTTATATAAAATGTAACCCTCATCTTTATTTTGAACATCCAAAAGCGAGTTAATACTTTACAGTCAATATTTAATTTTATTTACTACCATTTTTGCTGATTGCTTTGTTCATCATTGTTTCTTGCATCTCTCTTTCATCCTAGGTCTGTTTTCTTCATGCTAAAGAATAACACTTAGTAGTTCTTTTAGCAAGGTAAGTAACAAACCACCTTTAGATTTGAAATGACAGAAAATACTTTTATTAGTGTTCTTACTATCAAAGAAGGACTAAAATTATTTCTCTTAGCTTTTACGGAATACTCTTGGCTTCTGACATCTTTAGTACTGATACTGGGATCAATCTATGTCATTTAGTTGTGTGTTGTTTTTTTTTAGATTTATGTATTTATTTATTTCCCCTCCCCCTCCTCTGCTTTCTGTGTCCATTTGCTGTGTGTTCTTCTGTGACGGCTTCTATCCTTATCAGCGGCACCGGGAATCTGTGTTTCTTTTTGTTGCGTCATCTTGTTGTGTCAGCTCTCTGTGTGTGTGGCACCACTCTTGGGCAGGCTGTACTTTCTTTCACACTGGCAGCTCTCCTTATGGGGTGCACTTCTTGCATGTGGGGCTCCCCTACATGGGGGACACCCCCACCTGGCTGGGCACTCCTTGCATGCCTCAGCACTGCGCATGTTATGCCATTTAGTTTTAAAGTAATCTGGTTTCTTCTCTTTCTCTGGAAAATCTTCACATTTGTTATCATCGATGGCTCATAATATTATCATATGTCTAAATGAGGGAATTAAATCTATTCTATCCTCTGGAAAATTCTCCAACATAATTGCTTTAAGTACTGCTC
Source organism: Dasypus novemcinctus (assembly GCF_030445035.2). Taxonomy (NCBI): domain Eukaryota; kingdom Metazoa; phylum Chordata; class Mammalia; order Cingulata; family Dasypodidae; genus Dasypus; species Dasypus novemcinctus. Next base: position 27,795,726 of record NC_080681.1, on the reverse strand, counting down.
TTCTGACAATCTTTATTTCACCAATTTTATCTTTGACTATATACACTTTCTAATGAGATTTTCATTTCAGTGATTATTTTGAAGCATCTATTTTTCCTATCAAATTCCCTGCTTTTTCCAACAATTTTATCTTATTTTTATGGATATTATTATTTTATACATGTTTATTTTAAAGTCCTGATTTTGACATTGTATTTCATTGGAATAAATTCATCTATTATATGAGTCTTTTGATTACCATTGATACATTAGCTATTCTAGAGTATTTTGAACTTTCTGTTTCTGATTTATATTGAGTGAAATCCTCTGTCTTTCTCTGCACTTACCCTCTTGCTTCCTAGCAGGTATACAGCCTCCATTCAGCACTATCCTTCTCCCTCTTTCCCACTGCAGAACCAGCGGAAGCCCAGGCCTTCAGTTCCAGGTGATATTGGAGATAAAACAGAAACAAGGTACTGTGCTACTAGGGACATAGCTAAAACACTGGCTGCGCTGTACAGTGCTCTCTGCTCCTTTCTATAGTTTTATATATGCCTCAACCCTGTAAAATAGTTATACCTATTTTTTTAATTTCATACCATTGGTAGGTAACCTCAGTTTTCCAACTTGCATGACATTTTTGGTCCTTGTTACCCCATAGCACTCAAACTCTCAAGCAGCGTCTGAATCCAAAGCATAGCAGAGAAGTGGCCCAAGTCTCCCAATTACATTTCTGTTTCAAAAAGGCATTTATCTTTCTTTTTTTTTAGTGCAGCTATGAATTTTTATTGTATGCTGTTTGTTTAGTATATTTATCATTATTTCTTGTTTTGAGCAAAATGAGTGGTTTAAATTTTAACTCATAGCTTCATTATGAGCTAGAGTTCTGCCTTTTACAAATGGCTCATGCTGATTCAATAACATTGCTTTATGTTACTATTCATCACAAATTTTATGCAAATATACACTTTTAAATTGGCAACACTAAAACCAATCAAATTCTGTCCTTCTAAACTATAAATTGCCCACAAGACTGTGTATATTTAGATTTATAAAAAATATATTTAGAAAAAATACTAATAGTAAATAATCTTAACAACCATGCGATTTAGGTAAATTTTAAAGTTATTGCTCCAGATCTCTGTAGCATATTTGTATGTCTTAAAGTTCTAGATACTAACATATAATTTGAAGTGAACTAAAATATTGTGATGAAAATCATGGAGCAATTTGTCTAATGCTACAGTTTTATTATCAATCATTGTGCCAGCACTGAGTATTTTTAATAGATTCCTAAAGATTTTTCTAGGCGAATGGTAGATATTTAGTGAAATCCATCACGACATTATTCCTTTCTATTAATCATTGCATTAAGACTAAAATGAGAGACACAAATCAAACCCTAACATATTACTTGCATTTGTATCCCAGAGAGCAACATTTCACCAGGTTACAAATTATAGATTTTATTACTGTTTACTATGTATTTTTCATGTGTATCTTATTTCTACCAGATATAACTTTTATTTCCTCAAGAAGAAAAACAATGTTCACAAAATATTGATAGTACTGATGTTTTAAATAGGAATTGTAGAGAGAAATTTTATTCAAAGATGCTACAAGTTTGGGACAATAGGACAAGTGTGAGATATCACAAATCTTACAATTATTCTTTAACCTACCTCCTACTTACAAGTGACCTGTGAAAGTTACTAGCCATAAACATTGGTTGTTTTCCATTATCATGGTAATTTATCTTACCTTTAGCTTGAACACATGAACTGACAGATCTTATTGACCAGCTTACTAAACTATATCATAAATGTGCTAGGCTTACTCCTAAATTTACTTGTACACCAGCTATCTCAAAATCAGACTTGGGCCTTCAAAACAAATAACCTGTAAGTAAACATGAATTTATCATGAAGTAATGAAGCTTAGGGTCTTTCATTCGTGCACTGTATTTCAATTTTCTATTAGTGCTTTTGTAACATTTTTTCATGAAAAGGAGTAAAAATTTTATAACCTAAGCCCCACAGAGCCTAGCTTCACTCCTGGTTATAGAATACTCATTTCTTGGCCAAAAAGAAAAGAAGAAAAACTCTTTGGCAACATATATAATTCAACAAAACTGCTAGGCCATATGTAACGTTCTTAATCTATTTTAATATAGCTGTTTCATAACTAATAGAAAATCAATAGTTTTTGAGTTACAGTGACTGAGGTATAACATGGCTGAGCCTTCACTTGGAGCCAGAAAACCTATTACTCTGGAGGCAGAAAATCTGAGTTTACAATGAGTTTGTACCATGGTTAGAAACATTATCTTAGGCAACTGAGACTTCATGAAATAAAGGAAATTAGAGCACAGGCTTTGCATTTTAGTTCTATCCCTTACAAGCTGTGAGCTTGTAGAAGTTAATTAATTTCACCGAGCCTCCTGTTTTTCATATATAAAACAGAGATAATAACATTTACCTGGAGGGTTATTTTGAGGATTAGTCAAGTTGTAAGTAAAGTACATAACATAATACAGGACAATAGGAACTTGTTTAATATTAACTGTGATTTTTAATCACTTTGATCCTCAGTTTCCTCATGTCCAAAATGGGAAAAAAGTTATCTACTTTACATGCCTCAAGGGTTGTTTTATCAACATTTAAAGGAGAGATTTTAAGTGCTACTCAAGTGTAGTGTATTACAACTGTAAGTTTTCTCCCTGCCTGATCCTTTCCTTTGTACTGGGCCCTAACCAGCTCCAAAACCAAAGAAAAAAAATAATTGTTTAATTAATTTTAGATTGTTTGATCTGTCCAAGGATGCTAATGTACATTCCTATGCCTTGTTAGGGTCACTACAAAGGATCAGTTGTTGGCTTTTATTATTTCCTGAGAAATGACACTGTTTCTCAGGTCTGTCGTTTAGGACCAGCATACAGCAACATTTAGTTCTAATTGATGCTCAATCAGCATTTGCTGGACTGAATCCCTACCTAGTGGCTGCTCATAACACTGGTGTCCATTCATCCCTTTCTGCATGGATAGTGCTGGTTTGTATCTGCTGCTCGGGACTAATTACTAGTAATGTCCCCTTTCTTTCTCCAAAGTATCTCTGTCATTTGATAATCTTACTTATAATAGCCATCACCATGATGCTCAGCAGAGCACATTCAGTCTCACATTTCAGTTTATGTACAGTCATCTTTTTTAAGATTAACTTTAAGATAGGAATTGCAATTTATTTTTTATAGTCTTAATTTTTCTGTTTGATAGATGAGATCTAACACAGAAATAGATTATTTGAAAGAAGACGTGCATTGTTCTATCCATTAGGATACATCTCTCTATATTTTCCTTGAATAGCCTGTAAAAGGCAAATTTTAAGGCTTTCGGGGAACTCTAAAAACTTGAATATGTTCCTATGCCCCTACTTCATTCACAGTTCTTCAAGCTATTTAGTGAAGAGTTTAAGCAAACTATAAATGTTGATGCAATTTACATAATTGTTAAATGTTTCTTAATGTAGTCTCATAATACCTGGCTGTTTGGATTGTATTAGAGTATATTTTTCTTGGATTATAAACATTGTTCAACTTGATTTGAACTGCACCTGTCCTTAATAAACTGTAGAAATAAGTACTTATAACTCCTTAAAATGATATCGTATATTATTCATTTCACCTTTAAGAAAAATTTCATCCTCATATTATAAAGTAAAGGCCCAGGCATGGCCAATAAATCCTAAAAAAATAAAAAAATAAAGAAGAGTCAAAGAATAAAAGCTCTCTACCAAAGATCAAAATGTATTGTAAAACTATAGTAATTAAGGAAGTTTGTATCAGTTCACAGAAACACAAATAGATAAATGTAATAGAATAACCCTTCCTAAAAAAAGACAAATTCATAAATACATATATGACCTTGTTTTATGAAATTAGAGGTATTACAAATCAGTCTGGAAATGACAGACCATAAAATAAATGGCATTAAGATCAACTGGATTTACATATGGAAAATACATAAAACACACATGTGTTATATAATAGATCCCTCCATTCCAATGAATACCAAAAAACTGGTAAAGAATACAAATAAAACTTCAAAGATGAGGATGTTTAATGGCCAATCAACATAGGAAAATGTTTCCAAACTTTAACATTTATTGGGAAAACCCATACAAAAACAACAAGTATAAACTGGTTCTTAGGAAACATATAAAATATAGACCAGATTCAATAATTAATCAGAGTGTTTGACTGGGGAAGGTAATATGAAGGCTTTTAATGTTATCTGTAATATGTTTATTATGAAGCAAATAAAGCAAAAATTAAATTTTATTAATTATGTGGAAAAAAACTTCCATTATTACAAATAATATGTGCTTGTGACAAGAAAAGGACAATGACAAATGAAAAGTGATTTTCAAAAAACCTGCTGAAAGATACAATTAATGAAATATCTGGAGAAATTCTAAGTGAACCACCTGACTTTGAATTCCATTTGTCAAGGCCATGACTAATTAAAGTATTTAAAGGGCTTTGCCAAAATGTTTACACCATAAACATATATATACACATATATCTATATATTTGCACTAAAATATATAATCTCATAGAATGTTTATTGTGAAAAACATTGCATTTAGATACCAATTTAATAATCTGTTGTATTCATAAATATCTACAATTGAGGCGGTAATTTTAAGTACCAACTCCCTGGTTCATTTTAACTTAAAGTCAAATTTTAGAATCTTGGAATTTTCATTTCACTCTCCTAAATTTCTGTCCATAATACTTTAGTATCAATAGAAGGGAATTGATTTGACATGCAGCAAATTTTCTATTTAGAATCATTTTTCAAACTTTGGGGAATGGGTAGAAAGATGAAATCTCATTTCATTCTCCTTTTCCTAATAATTCATTAATTAAATTTGAGAGGCAATGGGAGTGCTGGTGGTCTATTAAATATAATGAATATATGATTTCATTAAAATTCAATTACAGACCAAAACACATTTTAAAATAAAATTTTCAAGGCTTCCATTTGTGCTGAGAAACTTAAAAACCCTCATGAAATAGATAACAAAATCCACACCAAACTATTATTTCCAAGATATTTTATTGAAGCAATATTGTTATACCTAATTGAACTTGGAAAAACTGCCTTCTGTAGATAGTCAAAATCACCCCTGTAGCCTGTTTGTCCCAAGGGTACTCAAAAGTGTCTGAAGCAAGGTTACAATCATCACACTGCAGATGTGGCAATAGCAAAGGGTTGAATAGTAATGAAAACACAGGACAAAAAAGCATCTGGTCCCCTGATTCTACTGCAGGCTATTGTTTATGTGATTCATTCCTTTTCCTCCAAATCATATATGCCTGTGTTCAAATGGAAGAGAAGTACAAGGGATGGACGTAACCAGTAATGGCATACTACTGAGTTGATATTTTAAAAATCACTTATAAGTTATGGGAAAAACAATTTTGAAAAATATCAGACTGTTTTAGTCTGTTTCTCTAACCTTTGCTTAATTTGGTTGCAAAACAGATTTCTATTCCTTTAAAGGTCAAATATCAATCATTGTTCTACCAAACAATCAAAACATAAAACTATTTGCATCAAGCTGTACGTCAACTTAAATACTCATGTCAATATAGTTTAGTAGTTGGAGAGAATAATAATATATTGTACTTTATACATATGTAGTTTGTGTTTTACTTATCTTCACAACTTTAAAAGTTGAATAAATTTGAGTAATTGACCTAGGGACTAGAGGACTTCTAAAATGACTTGCCCCAAGCAGTTGACCTAAAAAAATGAAGATAAATGGAAAATTTTTCTATTTAATTCCACTGGGAGATTTTTATTTACAATTTGATCATTACCTTTGAAGCCACAGTTATAGAGATTATGATTGGAATGAACTAATAAGGTACACTCCTACTCAAAATTCCTGGATTCACTTAAAATGCTTCTTGAAGCCTTACTCTGTTCATAACTCTTCATTATGTGATACTTATAGGAGGTACTCAGAGTGACCAAATCTCAAATTTTGTAATTTTGTAATAAATTCTATCCAGCAGTTAGGGTACATTTGAAGCTCTGTCTTAAATAAGTACAATAAATAGACTCCACTTTGGGAAGGGATGATAGGAATATCATGAAAAAAACAAGTGAGAGTTCCCAGAGGGTGATGATCTCTCTTTCCTTCTGTCTCATCTCTCTCTCTCTCTCTCTGTCATTCTACTTTCTCTCGTTTTAAGATCAGGTTACCCACAAACTAACAATATTACCTTAACTCATTTTGTTTTGAAATGCTGTGTTAGTTCGTATATGCACTGTCTGACATTTAACTTACTCTCTGAAGTGCAGGGCAGCCCTGGTCTAATAAGGAGATAATGGTTCCCTAAAGAAAGATGGGGAGGAATTCAAGTGAATCTTCTCTATCAACTAAGGATTTTCCCAGGTTGTAAAGATCATACCTTTCACTGGTCAGGTAAGCCTAATGCTTTAAATTTGGTAAGAAAAGAAATTAAATCCAAGAATTTATTGCAGCAACTCAGAGTCTCAAATTGTTTCTATTTTCTCATTCCCAGGAGCCTTTCCTTAGGATTAACCTGCCAGAAAGCAGGAAGAGAATAATCCTTATTTATTAATAAAATGAAGTGAGACTTAAGTTTGAGAGAGATTATGGGAATCGTTCTAAAAAGGAAAATGCATGTTGTGTTTAAGTTGACAAAACCAGATAGGGATATCATTAACTAAAATTGTAGTGGTCACAGGCATTTCATTCAGCCTTCTAGCCAACTGGTCCCCAAGGATCACAGAATCCTACTGTAACTTCCATATAAGCTTAACATTTGATACTTGGGACATTACCTGGTAGTTGACAACATGGTAGCTGACCCAGAGAGCACAAGAATGTGTCTCAAAATCAAAATCTCTTACAAAGGATTCATAAAAGAGAAAGCCATAGCCAAAGCTTATGGGATAACTAGTGAAAATACACTGTCATTTTGTTTCATTATAAATTCATATCTAAATAACAGACCTGTTTCCAATCTGTAAATTCACAAAAATCTAAACATTTTCTTGATGTTGTGAAATAATCTTACTCAATTTTCAGGGTTTTTCTAATTCTCTAACTTCTGTCATGCAAAGAATAATACAAAATACTGCAGATGTATTACTGATTAAGGAGAAGTTAAGAGAAAACAATCATTTAAACAAGATAGCTTTTTAAAAATGGGGTCCCTATACCACACAACAATTTAAAGTTAATGAATAAGTTCACTTTTAGATCCTCAAGTTTATACAGCTTTCAAAGTATTTTAATAATCCTCTGGGATTGCAACTTATTTGTCATTTGGTTTAATAAACAGCATCTTTATAACCATGTTGTTGAGCAAAAATACTGTTTATTGCACAAAACACTTATACTTACATTGTGTATCATACTAAAATTTTTGTATATCAACAAAACATCAAGGATTAAAATTACTTTAGGACCTTTGTGCTTTAAGAGAGAAAAAAACATGTACATGTATCTTACATACCTCAGTAGCAAACTGCTGCAATCCACCAATATTAATTGGTCCCTCTTCAGTGGCATATAAATTGCATCCACCGACACAAAGATCAGAGGTTGGACATACCATTCCACAAGTCAGACCAAGTGGGTTGTCAGAAAAAATCATCTTAGCAGCTCCATAATAGTTCTGCATAAATAAAATTAAATGTTATTTAACAATGTACTGTAAACATTCAAGTTATAACCAATATATTATAACTTCTATTGAGTAATTAATTTGGAGAGCAAGATGTATGTAAGCTGCATAGATTACAAGACTGTTCAACAAGAATTCCTACATATAGGAAGCCCTCAGTGTATTAAAAATTAAAAATTATTAGTTTTTTGAAAATTTAATTTTTTAACCCCTTATTTTGAAATCATTTCAAACTTACAGGAAAATTGCAAACATAATACAAAAATAATACAGAGAACTCATATATATCCTCTACGCAGATATCCAGATTTACCAACTTTATTAATTTGCCACTTTGTATATCTGTCTGTCTATGTCTATCATTTAAAACTATCTGCCTAACTGTTTTCTAAATATTTGAGAGTAGGTTACAAACATCACACTCCTTTACCATTTAATAGTCCCAAGTATAGGGAAATTTCAACATATAAATGGTCTGTAAATAGTTTTCATTCACAGGTCATCTAACTATATCCTGCTATAAATTTTTCTTTTCATTTTTTAACAAAGGTAAGTAAAATAACATTGCCTGAACAAGCTTGAAACTTAATTTTTAAAATTTATTTTATTTTTTTAATTGAAAAATACTTAGGTTACATAAATGTTACATAAAAAATATGGAGGATTTCCATATGCCCCACTCTCTACCCCCCCTCACACTTTCCCATGTTAACAACATCCTTCATTAGCGAGGTACATTTGCTACAACTGATGAACACATATGGGAGCACTGCCACTAAGTGTGGATTATAGTTTATATTATAGTTTAAACACTCTCTTGCACAATTTTGTAATTTATGACAAGATATATAATGGCCTGTATCTGTCACTGCAATGTCATACAGGACAACTTATGACACAATGTTGATTAACTACAATCAATAACATTTTATTAACTAAAGGATGCAGACTAAGCTTATCATAAAAGCACTCTTGGACCAGACTTCTACAAGTTTGCCTCTCATCACTTCCTCTTCCATATTTGACTATTACAGAATAGCTTAGAATCTCCTCCAGTATGTTGCTTATGTCATTGTTCAATGTCTCATGCCTCTATTGTGTCACTGACTTCATACCCCTTTCCAAATACCTTCTGATGTGGGTAGAAAGGTTTAAAGATAAACACATACAAACCAAACCAAAGCCAGTAATTTTGTCCCCAAAATATTTAAGATGCAACAGTTTTTGCCTGAGTAATCACTTTTCATCCCTGGAGTCTTTTAATCTCAAACAATATTTCCAGGAAACTGCCCCAGAATCGCACTACTCCAACATAACCCATATCTTTTTTTTTTTTTTTAAGGCGATAAGAGGGATTGATCCCAAGACCTCATAAGTGTGAAGCGGGTGCTCAACCACTGAGCTACACCTGCTCCCAATCCATATTATTTTATACAGATAATGTTCGTTATTGGCCTATTTATTCTATAACATAGTGAACTCTACGAAGGTAAGGACTTGGCTCATTATCTTTGTACCTCTAGATCTTAGCAAGGTATCCAGTTTAGGGCAAATGATGACTTTTGCAAAACTGAACTGAAGTTTGTAAGAATAGGCAAGCAAGGCTTTATCTGAGTGATTAAATCTATTTAGAGGAATTTGTCCTCTGTATGTATATATATATGAAGAAAATTTAATTTAGCCGACTCCAAGCTGATGGCAATATTTTAAAGAACATTTTCAGAACATGCTTTTCCATTCTAGGCTGACTAGACTCTTAGCTGTAATCCTTATCTTAATTTAAAATATAACAAAAAAAATCTCCTTTCAGTGTAAATTGCAGAGGATGTAGCTAACCCATTACATTTCATTGGATGAATCTGGTTCATATAGCTCCCTTAGTTGTGATCTTTCCATTAAAACAATATAACATTATTGTAAGGCAAATGCCTTTTTCTGTTCACTCAACATAATAGTATGTTTTCACCAAAAAAAAAAAAAAGGGAGGGAAGCCAAGTTGGAGGCAGAGTAAGGCGCTCCTGGAGTCAGTTCTTGCTACCGGGCAGTTAGTAATTGCTCAGAACTATCTAAAACACATTTTTGGGGACCTGAGGAGACCAGAAGAGCATCCTGTAGCATCCGTGAAAGTATGTAAGAAGACTGCCCATCTGCAGAGAGGATTCATGAGTAGAGACCTCCACACTGCGGAGGTCAGTGCCTGTGGCACAAGCTACCTTGGGAACTATTCCGTGGCTGGAGTTGGAAGTTCCATTTCTCAAAAGATGAGGGAGGAAGACATGGTGTCCACCAACCTCAGCTAATGATTAGTGTTCCTAGGCTGGCTAAAATATAATCTTAGAAACAGCTAGAGTCTGAGCCTGTCCAAGTGGGAAAGAGTCTGGTGGCTGCCATTTTGACTCCACAATGCTAAAGGGGAATCTTCAGAATGAAAGAACAAGACACAAGTCAGTGCACTGAAGCAGTATAAAGAACAAAATGCCTTCAGTAAAGGGAAATGTAAGAAATTATAAATGCCAGCATTATTGTATTATATATTTTTTGTAAGTAAGTCCACTTTTTACTTCTTACAGGTTCTAAAATTCAAATGCATAAAAAGTATGATAGGAGTAGGAAGCCAAGACAGTGGCAGAATAAGGAGCTCCTGGGGTCAGCTCATGATACAGGGCAGTTGGTGGTACCCAGAGCCACCTAAAGTACCTGTTTGAGGGCCCCAGGAGACCAGAGGAATATTCTGCAAAATCCTTGAGAGTGTGGAAGGAGGAGATTACCCATCTGCAGAGAGGATTTGTGAGTAGAACTCTCCATGCCACAGAGGGCAGTGCCTGTGGTACAATTCACCTCAGGAGCTATTCCATGGTGGGAGTTGGAAGCTCCATTTACCAAAACTGTGGGAGGAAGACATGGGGGAGGAAGACATGATGTGGCACTGACTTCAGCTACTAATTAGTGGGTATGGTCGTCTGAAGTATATTCCTAGTAACAACTAAACTTTGAACTTGTCCATGTCAGAGGGAGGCCAGTAGCCACCATATTGACCTAGCATGAGGGGAAGTGGGGCTGATTGAAATTCACAGTGCTGGTAAGGACCGGCTTCTTTCCACCCAGGTCGGACTACAGATCTAGCCTAAACCCCAGCCCCACCTCTGGCAGGGAGGAAGGTGGGGGGACCTGCACCACCTCTCTGTAAAGCTACAAGCCATGCCACAGAGGCCAGTGCCCATCCTAATCTAGTGGTGCAAGCTGCCTCAGGAATTATTCTGTGACTGGAGTTAGAAGCTCCATTTCCCATAAACAGTAGAGGAAGAGACAGTTGTCCACCAACCTCAGCTACTGATTAGTGGACTCGGCTGGCTAAAGCATAATCCTAGAAACAGCTACAGTTTGAGCCTGTCCAAGTTGGAAAGAGTCCTATAACCACCATAGTACACCCCTAACATGAGGAGAAGCCAGGCTGACTGAAAATCACAATGAAGTTAGGGACTGGTTTCTTTCCACCAAGATCAGACTGCAGCCCTACCCTAGGCTCCAGCCCCACCTCCAGCAGAGAGGAAGCAGGCGGGATCTGCACCAGGCTCTCCAGGCAACTGCAGGTGCTCTCCGCCAACACAGACTGAATAGTTGGTCACCTGGGCCTACAACCGCGCACTCCAAAAGGATAGGAGAGGTGCTGGGTATCCTCAGCCTCTCCGGGTATGGCAGGTGTTTTCAGCCTAGGCAGACAGGTTTAGTATGTTAAGTGCCTTCAAGTCCAACTTCCTCTTCTGTCCCCCCAGAAGATAGGAGGGTGCTAGTGTTCCCTCAGCCTCTCAGGGCAACTGCAGGTGCTTTTGGCCTGCACAAACCCAACCATTGGGCATCTGTTGCTCCATCCCCATCCCCAATAGGACAAGAGATGGACTGTGTTTGCCCAGCCTCTCTGGGTAACTGGAGGTGGTTTTGGCCCACACAGCCTAGACTGTGGGTACTTGTGGATCTACCCTCCCTTACCAATTGGAAAAGAGGGGCTAGTGCTTCCACAGCCTTTCCAGGAGATGGCACTTTCAGCCTGCATGGACAGGATTGTTGGATGCCTATGGATCCACCCCCACTCCCAGTAGGATAGGAGGGGTCTGGTGTCTCCACAGCCTCTATGGACAATGGTGGTTACTTTTGGCCTAAAGGGACTGAACTGTTGGGTGCCTGTGGATGCAACCATACACCCTAATAGAATAGGAGCGTGCTGGTGTTTCCTCAGCCTCTCCACTCAATGGCAGGTATTCTCAACCTAAAGGGACTAAACTGTTGGGCTTCTGTAGAACTACCACCACTGTCCAATAGGATAGAAAGGGTCTGGTGTTTTCTCAGCTTCTCCAGGCAATGGCAGGTACTTTTAGCCTGCAAGGACTGAACTGTTGGGCATTGGTGGTTCTGTTCCTACTTCCAAAAGGGCAGAAGGGACAGTATTCTCTCAGACTCTAAGGGAAAATACAGGCAAATTTGGCCCACCAGAGAGTCCATTCTCACCCCTGGCAGGGAGGGGATCTGGTTTTATGTCAGTTTACATGGGCAACTGCAGTCACTTTGAACCCATATGGCATAGATTGCCACCCACAACTAGAGCTCCATCGCCAACCAAGATAGAGGAAGAAGGAGTGTGAACCTTCATCAGTGTCTCTGGGTAACTACAGACAGTCTTGTCCTGTGCAACTTGGATTATTGAACATGGCTGCAGCTCTGTCCCTACCCAACAGAGGAGAAAGGTGGGAGAAGCTTCATCAATTCCTGGGACAATGTGGGCAGCTTCAGCCTCCATAGTTTACAGGACCAACTACATCCTTGACTCCTACCATACAATGAGCAAGGGAGAAAAAGACAAGAAAGGCCTAAACTAAAGAGAGAAAATGAACCCAGAATAAATACATCTAGCAAGCCAGATGCAAAAACACCAACAAAAAATTACAGTCCATACCAAGAAACAGGAAGAAATGGCCCTGTGAAAGCAACAAGATAAGTCTGCAGGTGGCATAAAGGATTTCAGACAATTAATCATAGATGTTCAAGCAAATCTCCTTGAATTTGCTAAATTCTTTCTTGAGGAGGCTAAAGAGATTCAGGATATTAGGAAGACAATGGGGAAGCAAAATAAAGAATTGGAAAGCATGCATAGAAAAATAACAGACCTTATAGGAATGAAAGGTGCAATGAATGAAATTAAAAATACACTGGAGATGTAGAACAGCAGGTTTGAGGAAGCAGAAGAAAGGATCAATGAGCTTGAAGATATGACAACTGAAAGTAAACATACAAAAGAAAAGATGAAGAAGAGAATGGAAAAAAACTAGGATCTCAGGGAACAAAATGACAGCAAGAGACATGCAAACACATGTGTCATAGTGTCTCAGAAGGAAAAGAGAAGGGAAAAGGTGCAGAAGGAATATTTGAAGAAATAATGGTAGAAAATTTCCCAACCCTATTGAAGGACATAGATATTCATGTCCAAGAAGTACAACATACTCCCATCTGAATAAATCTGAATAGACCAACTCTGAGATGCATGCTAATCAGAATGTCAAATGCCAAAGACAAAGTGAGAATTCTGAGAGCAGCAAAAGAAAACAAATGCATAACATAGAAGGGATACCCAATAAGTTTAAGTGCCAATTTCTCATCAGAAATCATGGAGGCAAGAAGGCACTGGTATGATATATTTAAGATACTGCAAGAGAAAAACTGCAAGGCAAGAATTTTATATCTGGCAAGATTATCTTTAAAAAATGAAGGTGAGATTAGAATATTCACAGATAAAACAGAAACTGAGAGAGTTTATAACAAAAAGACTGACTTTGCAGGAAATACTAAAGGGAGTGTTACAGCCTGAAAAGAAAAGACAGGAGAGAGAGGCTTGGAAGAAGAGTCTAGAAATGATGGCTGTATCAGTAACAATAACTAAAAACACTAAAAGAGTGGTGAAAATAAAATGACAGATAAAAATGGATGAAATAAGAACCTGCCTTTACAATGATAACATTGAATGTTAATGGATTAAACTCCCCAATTAAAAAAAAATAGACTGTCAGAACAGATAAGAAAATATGAGCCATCTATGCTGTCTGCAAGAGACTCACCTTAGACCCAAGGATACCAATAGATTTAAAGTGAAAGGTTGGAAAAAGATGTTCCATGTATGCAGTAACCAAAAAAAAAAAAAAAAAAAAATCTGGAGTAGTTATACTTATATCAGATGATATAGATTTTAAAAGCAAAACTGTTAGTAGAAACAAAGAAGCACATTACATATTAATAAAATGGATAATTCGCCAGGAAGAAATAACAATCATAAATGTATATGCACGTAACCAGGATGCCCAAGATATATGACACAAACCCTGGCAAAACTGAAGGGAGAAATAGACATCTCTACAATAGTAGTTGGAGACTTCAGTATACCACTAGACAGAGGATCAACAGAAAACAGAAAGCGTAAATAATATGATAAATAAACTAAACCTAATAGACATATACAGAACATTGCATGTCAAAACAGCAGGATATACATTCTTCTCAAGTGCTAGTGGATCTTTCTCCAGGATAGGCCATATGTAGGGTCACAAAGCAAATCTCAATAAAGTCAAAAAAATTAAAATTATACAAAGCACTTTCTCTGAGCATAATGGAATAAAGTTAGAAATCAACAAGTAGCAGAAAAAGGGAAAATTCACATGTATATGGAGATTAAACAACACACTCTTAAATAATCAGTGGGTCAAAGAAGATCTTTCAAGAGAAATCAGTAAATATCTTAAGATGAATGGCAATGAGGACACAACATATCAGAACCTATGGGATGCAGCAAAGGCAGTGCTGAGAGGAAAATTTATAGTTCTCAATGCTTACATTAAAAAAGAAAAAGAGTTAAAATCAACGACCTAACTACACGGCTGGAGGAACTAGAAAAAGAAGAGTAAACTAATCCCAAAGAATTTGAAGGAATGAAACAACAAAGATCAGAGCAGAAATAAATGAATTTGAGAACAACAACAACAAAAAAGAACAATTCAGAGAATTAACAAAACCAAAAGTTGGTTCCTGGAGAAGATTAACAAAATTGACAAACCCTTAGCTAGACTGACTAAGAAAAAAAGAGAGAAGATGCAAATAAATGAAATAAAAAATGAAAATGGGAACATTACTAGTGACCCCACAAATAAGAGGGATCATAAGAGGATATTATGAACAACTTTATGCCAAAAACCAGACAATGTAGATGAATTGGAAAAATTTCTAGGAAAGTACAAACAACCTACACTGACCCTAGAAGCAAAAGAAGACCTCAACAAACCACAAGAGACTGAAACAGTCATCAAAGAACTCCCCAAAATAAAAAGCCCAGGACCAGACAGTTTCACAGGTGAGTTCTGTCAAGCACTCAAAGAAGATTTAATATGATTCTTTCTCAAGTTCTTTCAATAAATTGAAAAAGAAGGAATACTACCAAACCCAATCTGGGAAGCTAATATCACCCTAATACCAAAGCCAGGTAAAGATATTACAAAAAGAAAATTACAGGTCCATTTCTCCATTCAATACTTATGCAAAAATCCTCAATAAAATGCTTGCTAATCTAATCCAACAGCATATTAAAAGAATTATTCATTATGATAAAGTCAGTTTTATACCAGGCATGCAAGGGTTGATTCAACACAAGAAAATCAATCAGCATCATACACCACATTAATAAATCAAAGAAGAAAAATCACATGATCTTATCGATTGATGAAGAAAGGGCATTTAACTAAATACAGCATCCTTTCTTGAGAAAAATACTACAAAAGACAGGAATTGAAGGAACCTTTCAAACATGATAAAGGTCATATAAGAAAAACCTGCAGCTAACATTGTACTCAATGGGGAAAGATGGAAAGCTTTTCTACTGTGATCAGGGACAAGACGTGGATTCCCATTGTCATCACTGTTGTTCAAAATAGTGCTAGAGGTTCTAACTAGAGCAATCAGACAAGAAATAGAAATAAAAGGCATCCAAATCAGAAAGGAAGAAGTAAAACTTTCACTATTTGCAGATATGATCCTATATTTAGAAAGTCCTAAAAAATCTAAAACAAAGTTGCTAGAGCTAATAAACGAGTGTCAGGATACAAGACCAATATGCAAAAACCAGTGGTCTTTCTATACAATTGTAATGTGCAATCTGAGGAAGAAGTCGGGGGAAAAAATCCACTTACAACAGCAACTAAAATAATCAAATATGTAGGAATAAACTTAACCAAGGATATAAGGCACTGGTATTTAGAAAACTATAATGCATTGCTAAAATAAATCAAAGAAGATCTAAATGATTGGAAGACTTAAATAAATGAAAAAAGACCTAAATGATTCCTTGCTTATGGATTAGAAGAATATAATTAAGATGTTAATTCTACCCAAATTAATATACAGATTCAATGCAATCCCAATAAAAATTCCACCAGCATTCTTTAAACAAATGGAAAACAAACTTATCAAATTTATTTGGAAGGGTAAGGGGCCCCGAATAGCCAAGAAACATGTTAAAAAGTAAAAGTCAAGATGGAGGACTCTCATTTCCAGACTTTAAATCATATTTCCTAGCTACTGTAGTAAAAACAGCATAGTACTGGCAAAAAGATAGACAATGGAATTGAATTGGTGGTTCAGAAACAGACCCTCCCATCAATGGCCAAGTGATTTTTGACAAGCCTGTCAAACCTACCATGCTGGGACAGAACAGTCTTTTCAACAAATGGTGCTGGGAGAACTTGATATCCATAGCCCAAAGAAAGAAGATCCCTGCCCTCGTACTTTATACAAAAGTGAACTCAAAATGGATCAAAGACCTAAATATAAAAGCAAGTACCATAAGACTCCAAGAAGAAACTGTAGGAAAACATTTTCAATACCTAGTGGTAGGTAGTAAATTCTTAAACCATACACCAAAAGCATGAGCAATGAAAGCAAACATGTATCAATGGGACCTCCTCAAACTTAAACACTTCTGTGATTCAAAGGATTTCATCAAAGAAGGTGAAAGGCAGCCCCCTCAATTGTAGAAAATATGTGGAAACCATATATCCAATAATGGTTTGCTTTCCATTCTGTATAAAGAAATCATACAACTTAACAATAAAAGAGCAAGCAATCCAATTTAAAAATGGGCAAAAGATTTAAATAGACATTTCTCCAAAGAGAAAATATAAATGTCCAAAAGCACATGAAAAAATGTTCCATACCGCTACTATTAGGATAATGCAAATCAAAACAATGCGATATCATCTAACACTGCATAGAATGGCCATTATTAAAAAAACAGACAACAATAAGTGCTGGAGAGGACATGGAGAAAAAGGAACACTCTTTCACTGTTGGTGTGCTTGTAAAATGGTACAGCCTCTGTGAAAGACAGTTTGGTAGTTCCTCAGGAAGCTAAGTTAGAACTGCCATATGATCCAGCAATTCCTCTACTACGAATATATACAGAAGAACTAAAAACTATGACACAAACAGACATCTGCACACTGATGTTCACAGAAGCATTATTCACAATTGCTAAAAGATGGAAACAACCCAAGGTTCCATCAACCAATGAATGGATAAATGAAATGTGGTATATGCATATGATGGAATACTATGCTGCAGTAAGAAAAAGTGAAATTGGGACACATATGATATAGCACAGATGAATGTTGAAGACATTATACTAAATAAAGTAAGCCAGACACAAAGGACAAATATTGCATGGTCTCATTAATATGAACTAAATACAAAGAATAAACATAATGAATTGAAACCTAGAGTATAAGTTATTAGGAGGTACAATGAGGGTTGAGAAGTACTACTGATGCTTAGTGTATGTATAAGTTTTAATGGCAATACTATAACATTCTTGCATCAGTGTCAAAGTGTTCTGTGTTTATAATGGAGGTGTATGGAAAAAGCATGCCAAATGTATGCTATGGACCATGGTTGGTGGTAACAGTCTGATAATATTATCTCATAATCTGTAACAAATGTTCTACCATGGTGTGGTGTGTTGGTGAAGGGGTGTTGTACGCGAATTCTACACACATGTATGATGATTATTTTGTAAGTTCACAACCTCTGTAATAAAAATATATTTTTTAAAAATAGGATGGGATGAGGCGAAAATACACCAAATGTAAGATAGGGACTATAGTTGGTAGTAATATTTTGATGATGCTCTTGCATAGTGTGTAACAAATGTTTCACAACAATGCAAAGTGTTGGTGGAGGGGAGATGTATGAGACTCCTGTATGATGTTATGAATGTTTATTTTCTAAGTTCACAATCTTTACTATACATTTATTGTTTATGCATGTTCATGTATGAATGATATACTTCAACAAAAATATATTTTTAAAAATTGGTCAGAATAACCAATGTCTTTGTATCAGTCTTAGTGTCACATATAAGGTTTATCAATGAAAGTATTTAATTGTCAAAGCATAATTTTCCAAATGTTAACAGAGAACTCTTTAAATATAAGATAAGTACATCCCAACAATTTTTATCCAACTCATTAATAAATGGAAGAATTGTTGAGATATAAAGCTAATTCAAAGAATCTCTGAGGCTGATATATCTTAACCAGTAAATTCTAAATATTTAATACCAATTCTTCACACAAATTGATTCACCAATTATTAGAGGATGGAATGCTTCCCAACTCATTCTCTCAGGCCAATGTTATTCCTATACCAAAACCAGACAAAAGCAACACGAGTATCACTTGTGAAAACAGATGCAAAATTCCCCAGCAGAAGATCAGGGAATAGAATCCAGCAACATATAAAAGATTATGTATGATCATATGGGGTTTATTCCAGGAATTCAAGGTTGATTTAGCATCCCAAAAGCAATTAATGTAATGCACCTTATCAGTAGTATAAAGGACAAAAATCATACAATCATATTAATGGAAAGGAAAATTCTCACCCCATTAAAGCGTATCAAAGAAAGCCCATACTTAATAAGATACTTAATGGTGAAAGACATTGCTTTCTCCCTAAGCCAGGAAAAAGATCAAGATATTTGTTCTTATTACCAGTTCTACTCAATATTTTATTGGAGGTTTTGGTTAGGGTAATCAAGTAAGAAAGAGAATTAAAAGCTATCCAGATTGGAGAGAATAAGTAAACTATCTCTATTTGCTGATACAAAATATTGTATACAAAAAGTCCCAAGAAAAAAATATTAAAACAAGAAAAGGAGTTCAGCAAGGTTGCAGGATACAAGATCAACATACAAGTCATATTTTCTATACAAGAGTAGTGAAAAATGACACAAAATTTTAAAAAATAATTCTTTTTACTATATGATCCAAAAGAACAAAATACCTAGACATATAGAAATGATAAAAAAAATTATTAGCAAAATTAACTGATCTATTCCAAAGCAAAAATCCTTAGTTCCTGCCTAATCCCTGTAACTGAGTAGATAAGCAGTGCTGGAGAAAAGGTCAAAATCATTGGTGAGAATACATTCCTCCTCTCACTCAGCAGCATTGGACATGCTTGATTAACAAACATTTATTGACTTATTCATCCTATAGCATCATTGGAAATGTCCTTGTAATATAAAAATGTTATCATGAATAAAATGCCAATTACAGGTCACTATTAAGGATATTTGGGGAAAAAAACCTCAGGAAAAAAAATGTAATTCAATTAAAGACATGAGGTTCTCTCAACAAAAGTCTTTATTGTTTCATGAACCCCAAATTGAGTTCTAACATTACATATAAAATGTTGTCATAAGAAGAGAAAGGGATACACATTTGAATAACAAAGATAAAATATTTAAAATTACAATAATGGTTCATGATTAGCTATGGCTGACAAACTATTAGAGCCTGATCTATCATTGCATACCATTGACCACAAAACTGTCTAGTAATTTTTAAATGCTGTCATGAACCCATGTGTAGCCCTTTCACCAAAATAAAATTGTAGAAGGAGTTAAAATTAGGAAAAATAATTAAGAATATATTGAATATTTCTTAAATCAAAAACATTATAGGAATTTTTTAAAATATTTATTTATTATTATTATTTTTTAATTACATTAAAAAAAATATATGAGGTCCCATTCAACCCCACCGCCCCCGCCCCCCACTCCCCCCACAGCAACACTCTCTCCCATCATCGTGATACATCCATTGCACCTGGTAAGTTCATCTCTGAGCATCACTGCACCCCATAGTCAATGGTCCACATCATAGCCCAGACTCTCTCACGTTCCATCCAGTGGGCCCTGGGGGGATCTACAGTGTCCCATAATTGTCCGTGAAGCACTATCCAGGACAACTCCACGTCCCAAAAACGCCTCCACATCTCATCTCTTCCTCCCGTTCCCCACACCCAGCAGCCCCCATGGCTACCGTTCCCACACCCATTTCACATTTCCTCTGTGGACATTGGATTGGTTGTGTCCATTGCACACCTATGTCAAGTGAGGGCTTAGATTCCACATGGGTACTGGATGCACTCTTCCCGCTTCTAGTTGTAGACACTCTAGGCTCCATGTTGTGGTGGTTGACCTTCTTCAACTCCATGTTAGCTGAGTGGAGTAAGTCCAATAAGTCAAAGTGTAGGAGCTGAAGTCTGTTGAGGCTCTGGGCCTGGGTGTCATATTATCAGTCCAGAGATTCAAATCCCCTACATATATCTTAAACTCAGCACCAACTACAATTCCAATAAAGTAGCATGCAAGTCTTGTGAAAAGAGATCCCCTCTGAGTCCATTTCCATCACGCAGAAACACCAGCTCCAAAGAAGGGCCATCTGTCATGGCAGTGAACCCCTTCTGCCATGACCATAGAACCCGTGGGTCTCTTTATCCCTCAAAAGAACCAATACCTGGGGTTGTATCTACCTTATCTGTCTCTTAGACTCTGTTCAGTTGTACATAGGGGTATTCCTTCTGACAACCTCCAGACTCTTTTTTAGAGACTCACAGCCTTATAATCTCATTTCTCCTTTCCATTTCCCCCTTACATTAGGTCAAACCGCTTCCCGAAGTCATGTTATTATATGTAGACAGGTATATTCTGCTGTTCCGCATTGAATCTTTAATTCAAGGTCATTTTCTAGTTGCTTCTTCAGCTGGTATGTGGTAGTGATCCCTCGGTGCCAGGAAGGCTCATCCCCGGGTGTCGTGTCCCACGCTGGGGGGAATGCATCACATCTACACGCTGAGTTTGGCTGTGAGAGTGGCCACATTTGAGTAACATGAAGGCTGTCAGGAGGAAACCCCCAGGCACAATGCTACTCTAGGCCTTGTTCTTATTGCAGGTGCATAGGCTCAAAAGTGTAGCCATTAGTATCAAGAGCCCACTGTTGGGCCCTCCTTCCTTCCTGGTTCTTGCCGTTGCACCTGGAGGATTGCCGCTGCTCTCCCAGGGCCCACAACAGTGACCCCCCGGCCAGGAGCCCAGTACCCCCCCAGCTGTTGTTTTTAATTGTTTCCACTATGAGTATATATAGACATTACCATATACCCTGGGCATATGCCCTGTATAACTCCCTGTCAACCATATATATCCTGTCAATAACATCCCATATCAGTATTCCTCCGCTGCCATTGTTGAACCACTCTGTGATCCAAAACTTCCCGTAAAGTGAATCCCAACATAATGTCAGCTTCAGAAGAGTCTTAGATCACCAAAATTCATATATACAATATACAGTATTTCCCCAGATCCACCATAAAACCTTTTCCCTTCCACAGCAATAATCTTTTAACTTATTCATATCATATTTCCTGAAACTGATGTACAGATTCCAAAACTATAGTTTTCAAACAAGGTAACATTTGTGCTTACTATGTGGTCCATACTTTAGGTTGTACAGTTTTCTAAATTTTTTAGTTATCCTATGTTTTGTCTTATGGTTTTCATTATTAGTCTGTCGTCCCCTATATGTTTTTGGTGTAATGTTAGCTGTTTTATATTCATCCTCGTGTACTCTCACATAACTCCTCTTTTGCCCCCTTATTTACCTTTGTTCTATCCATTGCATGTCCATTTTCCCCTCCCCTTAGGGCCCACAACACCTGCCAATCTAATGCCCTGGGAGCCGTCCTTTCTCACGAGAGATACAGTTCTCTCTATTCGACGGCATTAGTCTTCCCCAGGATATGGGTCCACCCCACCCAATGGTAGAACCCACCTTGGCAAAATGAGCCTTCAGCTATTCCCTCCGGAGTCCGTCCCGCATCAGACCATACCCCCTGAGCGTCCTAACCAGGTGACCCTCCTATTTATACTTTGATACGTTTTACTCAACATTTAGTTCTCAACGAACTTCTGGCACTCTCCCATGTTTGTATGTTGCCCCTCCCTCCCACCTATTTCTTGGACCATATTACCCCTCTTCCCATCCCCAGCCCCCCTCAAACCCAGAAAACCCCACCCGAAGGTAACCCCTTGCCCCCATTTTGTCCCTTCTTTGTGCTCATACTTACCCCCAGCTCATCACAGATTCCACCCCTACAGACATTAACTCACATCCTTCCTCCACCCCCCGATTTCCAGTAAGCCACTTTTCCAGACTCTAGCTCTCTGAGGCAGTTAACTTATTTCATATCATTGAGGTCATATAGTATTTGTCCTTCAATGCCTGGGTTGCTTCACTTAACATAAGATTGCCAAGGTTCATCCATGTTATCACGTGCGATTGTAGTGTATTGGTTCTTACAGCTGAGTAGTATTCCATTGTGTGTATATACCACATTTTATTGATCCACTCATCTGTTGATGGACTTTTGGATTGATTCCAACTTTTGGCGATGGTGAACAATGCTGCTATGAACATTGGTGTACATATATCGGTTTGTGTCCTTGTTTTCAGATCTGATGGGTATATACCCAGCAGTGGTATTGCTGGGTCATATGGCAAATCTATGGATAATTTTTTGAGAAACTGCCAAACTGTCCTCCAGAATGGTTGGATCCTTCTGCATTCCCACCAGCAATGGATGAGTGTTCCCCTTTCTTCACATCCTCTCCAGCATTTGTATTCTACTGTTTTTTTCATGGCTGCCAATCTTATGGGAGTAAGATGGTATCTCATTGTAGTTTTGATTTGCATTTCCCTGATAGCTAGGGATTTGGAGCATTTTTTCATGTGCTTTTTAGCCATTTGTATTTCTTCTTTGGAGAAGTGTCTGTTTAAATCTTTTTCCCATTTTTTAAATGGGTTGTTTATCTTTTTGTTTTTGAGATATATGAGTTCTTTATATATGCAAGTTATAAGTCTCTTATCAGATATATGGTTGCCAAATATTTTCTCCCATTGTGTGGGTTCCCTTTTTACTTTCTTGACAAACTCCTTTGAGGTGCAGAAGGCTTTAATTTTGAGGTAGTATAGGAATTTTTTAAAAGACAATATATGCTCCCTGATACCAAAATTCTTTAATTTTCCAAGGAGATCAGAGTAAGAAGTCATTTCTGTTAAAGAAGTTCAGCATCCGCCGTACACAGGTAGCAGTCAAAATTATTCTCAGTGTGAGAGAACTAAAAGATAAGAGAGAATGTCATACAAGCCATGCTAGATTGATATGAGTGAATATTCAAGAATGTTCAAGATGTGCCTCATCTTGGCAAAATGAGTTGGCAATTCGGGTAGTGTTGTTCCTTCACGTAAGAAAACATGATTAGAAGATATATTTGAATAGTGTGCTGGAATCAAATTATGAAGACACTTTAGTGCCAAGCAAAGGGTTTAGTATTTAATTCTGTAAGTAATGGGGACACATGGATGCTTTTAATAGAGGGGTGCCAATATTAACTAGGAAGATTATTGTATAGATGATATGAAATTCTCAGAAAGTGATTTGAAAAGACAGAAGTCACTATGATGACTAGAAAAAGGAAAGCTCTGGCACATCTCACAGAATATTAAAACCATGGCTTTGAAAGTGGGCTGAGCTAACACTGAGCAATGATTCAAAAATTACTTCTGCAATGCATCTCACAAAAATAACTTTGGAGAAATGGCAGATAACTCCAACATTTAGGGATCTGGGTACTCAGAGTCAAAGACATTCAACAACTTATTAGAGAACAACTCTTCACGTCTTCCCAGAGAGAATGTCAAAATCAATATCAATTTTTTCTCTTTCATATGAGTGGGAAGATTTCTTGAGTCTTCCTTTTAAACAAGAGCTTTACCTCCTATTCTGTTAGTTCTTCAACCATTCTAAAAGTTAAGCCTAGAAAATTTCAATTTAGAAGAGTACTTTATAAACACCCAGTAGTATCCTTCCAGAAAATACACACCACTTCAGCTGGTCTTCTTCATGATATTCAATCAGTCACAAGCATTTTAGTCTTGGATCTTATGAAGAAACATACAGGGCTATGTGAGGAGAGACAAAATAAATATCTAATTTTTTGTGCAAGGAGAGTCTTTATATATAAAGATGAGTACTTTCACACTTTTTTCCAAAAATATCTAAATGACAGAAATGGTATCTGAGATGTATGTGGCACATTAACACAAAAATATAGGCATTGCATGCTCTCCAGTACATTCATTTATCTACATTATGCAGTTGTTGAATTTTCTTTTACTCATTGTGTTTGTAAAACATGTCCTTATATACAACAAATGCCATTCAGGTGAGTTAATTTTTTAAAATAACAAACATTTATTCTTTGTATTTTATTTTAGATTTAAAGCTTGAAACCATATTAATGCCATTCCTCTGCAAATTAATGCTTTTTAAAGCTATTATCAAGAAACATGAAAAACTCACAAGCCAGCCATCCTGTCATATGGTATAACTAACTTAACAAATAGTCCTATCATATTCAGGCCTTCATATCACTACAAGATTATCAATACAGCTGGTGGATTTATTTTAAAGTGCTCTTCCTTCTTCCAATGACAGTTTTCACAGATGGAAGCACCCTTCCAAGATAAACTCCAATCTGTTGCATTTAAAAAATACTTGGGCTAAACTTCAATAAGTTTGTGCGTATGAAAATGATGAATTAACATCACTTATATTTTTGGATTGAGCAATCTAATAATGAGTGTACTGATATACACTAACTGAACGGAAAATTTCTCTGGTAGCACATACGGAAAGTAGAGGCCCAAGAAACACCATCACTGTCCCTCAATAAACATGTATGGGTCTTCGGGCATTTGACAGAGGAGAATGGGCGTATATCATGAACAGAACACACAGAAAGTCCTTTCATCATGGTGTTCACATACTTGAGGGGACAAATGATAAAAGAAGAAAAGGTTTATTATATTCTGAGAATCCTTCATTTCTGAGATACACTAGATTTTAGGTAAGTTTCGCAAAGTGTTATTCAATTTTTAAAAGTGAAATCTCTTTAACTGGTCTCCTTTAAACCTATATGTATTCAGAAATAATTATTTTTGTGGAAAACAATTTTTATCTTACTCAGACTAAACTGGAAAATAAGTTTATCTGCATGCACACAATCATACACACATGTAAGAGCTTTGGAATCCTGCCTCTACCATATACAAACAATATTATAATATGACTGGGGAAAATGTAATATCTCTTAGCCTCAGTTTCATTGTCTGAGAAATGTACACGATAATTTCTTCTTCTTTGGTTATATTTACCTAGTGTACTAAAAAAAACATAGCAGAGATAAGATTCCTGGTACATTATATAGCATAGACTTAATAAATGTAAGGCTCTAACCATGACTTCCTTAGGCTTATTCTCCCTAAAAAAAATTTGAATGTCAATTCTAAGAATTTAAGACTTTATGAGTTACTTTTAAAATGCTCATATTAGGAAGTAGAATAAGAAAGACAAAAAAGACAATAAAAAGAAGGTCAAAATATGGAGAAAAAAATAGCATCAATGTACTGAGCCATAAAAGAGAAACAGCATGGAAACACTGGAGGTACATATTCGACATATCTTAAGTAAATGTAAAAATGCCTCTTCATATCTCCTATTAACTGCAACCTATCCCCCTTTGTTATTTGATTGACTTGAGAACTTAACATTTTCCCCATGAGACAGTCAAGGTCATTTAGTGTATATAAGTACATATATTCAATTCATTAATCATCAAATATTTATTTAGCATCTACTATGTGAGGCGCTTTTACCTAAGCCCTAGATATGCATGAAGAATCAGTATAGTTGCCTCTAGACAGTTCTATTTAAATAGAAAAAACTTTCGCCTGCATCAAAATCCATTCTTTTCAGACATTAAGTCATTGTCAAAGGACAATAAATTTTAACTTTACAAAGTTCTATCAATATTTCATCCATTTTCCACCTAAAAAGATAGTGCCAGAATATTATTTCTTTGTTCTATACCCTTTTGATCATTGTGTTTTGAAAAATATATTTATGATAGTTGTATATTTTTCTCACATTTGTCTTTTATTATTATTTTATTTTCTAGAGGTCAGAGATCATATCACATCTATACACCTTGATCAAGGCAGAAAGAAGAGTATAATCCTAGAAACTCAATTATTTATCACTGTATTTTAATATACAAAACAAATATTTCTATAAAATATAAAAGTAATAAACTGTTCAGTTTTTGAATGAACACTTTAAATAAAATGATAATATCTGATTGGAAAATTTAAAAACCCACTTTATCCAAAGAAAACAGTAAAAATTGCACAGATATTTGTAAGAAATTTGCAGATATATTATCGTTTCATTCCTGTGGGTTAAAAAGCAACATAAAAAAGAGAAACAATAGGATGCAAGATTATTTTATTTAGTGTATGCTAATATTTGTGTAAAATATTTTACAATTACTGAAATAATTTACTTAAAGGGAACAGCATGCTTTTCTACATCTAAATATCAACTGCAAATATATACAAAAATGTTAGAGCTAATGATCATTAGCACTTAAGTGGAAATGGTAGAATTCAACAAGTATCTTTTATAACTACCACACAATGTGCAAGCAAATAAGGATATTTTCATTTGAGAAATTACTGAAAAGTGAAAGACTAATACTGATAGGACCTATGACTCAGATATTACATAAAAATGTTGAAAGCTTTTTCTCTAATTATGATATTATAAAATTTTTTTAACATGATAATTTTTCCTTACTACCCAACTAAGCTTTTTTTTTGCTTTTGTTTTTATCTTTTCAATTTTAACCATACCTATGGCTTAAATGGTAATTTTCACCTAGACATATACATACACACAGACTGCACCTTAAAAAGGCATTGGGGGAAGTGGATGTGGCTCAAATGATTGGGCTTCTGCCTATCATATGGGAGTACTCAGATTCAATCCATGGGGCCTCCTGGTGAACAAAAGAAGAGAAAGCGTGACTGCATGGCGAGCCAATGCCTGCATGGTAAGCCGAGTGCCCGCGTTGTGAGCTGAGTGCCGCACGAGTGCCTATGTGGTGAGCGGAGTACCCATGCTGGTGCCCACATGGTAAGCCAGTGTCCATGCGGCAAGCGCGCTCATGTGGCGAGCTGAGAGCCCTCGCAGTGAGCCGATTGCCCGCATGGTGAGCCAGTGCCACACAAGTGAGTTACACAGCAAAATGATGATGCAACAAAAGAGAGACAAAGGGGAGAGTCAAGGTGAAGGGCAGGAACTGAACAGAGACCAGGACCTGAGGTGGTACAGCTGACAGGGAACCTATCTCCACATCAGAAGTCCCCAGGATCGAATCCCAGTGAATCCTAGAGGAATAAAAATGAGAAGGGAAGACAAAAAGAAATAGATACAGAAGATCACACAGCGAATGGACACAGCAAAAAAACAGCAGGGTGGGGGGAGGGGGAGAGGAAGGGAGAATATAGATTTTTTAAAAAGGGCATTGGATATCCAGGAGTTTAAAGTGCAAGTTTAGTATCTGATTGTATTATTTCATTTCATATATCTTCCCTCTTCTGAAGGATTTTATACTAAAAACAAAGTTATATTACACATATGGTTACTCACCAAATAATCGATAATTAATTTTACCATCTCTGATTTAACTTAAAAATAGACTGGTTAGTAACATTTAGTAAAAAGAGAAAAACTGGAGTTTTGTTGTTTCTTTGTTGTTTGTTCTGTAAATGATTTGTTATAGAAAGTATAAAAATTTAAGTCAGACTGTTAGGCAAGTTTTAAAAATAACATTAAGATAGAACTATCAATAATCTTTCATCAACCATAACAAAGGTAACTACTATCAAAAATAGTACAATTACTTAAAAAGTGCTATCATCAGTAGCAACAAATGCTCTACACCAATGCAAGTTGGTAAGGTGGTATATGCGAATTCTGTATTTTATGCATGATTGTTTTGTAAACTCACTTCTCTAATAAAAAAAGATGATATAAACCACAAAAATAGCAAATATATTTAAAGACAAAACTAAATTGAAGATAACAAATAGCCCAATCCCATATATAATCTCACCTGAAATAATCTTATCCCATAGAAGAATTAAGCAACACATTCATTGATTGTTACAGAACATCTTTTATATATGATTATTTTATAGAGCGAGTTTGTTCTATTTGATGCCATTTGATGTGAGTTTAATTGATGCCATTAGAGCTAGACTGTAATTTCACACTCCTATTTTCTTCTTTGAAAAAAGTCAGACGATTTTATGAGGGTTTGCTCTATATTGACAAGGATATGAGTGATTCTGTAATTGACAGTGCTGTGTTGTCTAATATATAGTATGTTATTATATTATGACATGTGAAACCAGCTGTCAGCCAGTCCTTCACAGTGGGTGTCTGCAGACGTCTCAAAAAGGTCTCTATTCCAATGCCTTAATTTAAATCCATTACTACTTTCAAAATTATAATTAGCATTGATTGTAATGATTTACTTAAAATTTGTCCGTGTAAGAAACTACTTTTCAAAAAATTAAACCCAAATTTCTTTAGGATGGAGTCTGCTATGTTACAACTTTTATGCACCATTTAAGATGTTAATAGATCTTTTCAAATAGCAAATGTGTTATTTCTTCAGAATTTTATATTTTAATAATTACTCAATATCCATACTTTATTCACATACACAATAATGGAAAATTATATACCACTATCAAGAAGCTGTATGATCTGGGATAAAACACTTAGCCTTTCTATACAATGACATGGATAGTACATATTAAAACGGCTTCTATGGGATATAATTGTATCCTTGTTGCCATAGGTGTGTTTTCTGAATAGACAGAGATAGGACCTAACAAAATATTAAACTTCCCTCCTGGAGAAGTCCTGCTACTTTTCCAAATAAGATGGCAAAAAACTCTGGAATATATACACCTTGCCTAATAAAAGAAAACAGGCCAACAAACTAAACCCTTAATCTTAATACTTGCACTTATGAACCTTATTCCTGTAATAATGACACTAAGCCAAATTATAATTAGTGCCAAGAGTTACCTCCTGAAAATCTCCTTGTTACTCAAATGTGGCATCTTTCTTTCTAAGTTAAACTCTGCAAATACGCTCACTGCCTTCCGCCCTTGAGACATGACTCCCACAGATGAGACTCCCTGGCACTAGGGATTATTACCAAGCATTAATCAGCGATGCATTGGAAAAAGACCTTGACCAAAAGGAGGAAATACCAAATAAAACAGAGGTTCTTTTTAAGGCTAAAAGATTTCAAAGTAGGTTGGGAGTTCATTCTGTAGGATATGCTGATGCAGATACACCCTTGCAGTGGGTCCTATCTGGGAATATATGAAAATTTATTTTCCCAGTTTCACATAGTCATACTCATAATTCCCCTAATCATGATTCTTCCTCTTTTATTTGAACCTATGATTTTCAAGGTACCTGTTAAGTATATTTCTCAAAGATCAAATCTTTGGCTTGTTAATATGCCAGTTCAGCCCTGAAACATAACAGAGCTGCAGCCAACTCCTACTCTCCAGCTCTTCCAGCTTGCCCTAAACAACTAACAAAATGACGATGATGGACCAGCCTCATCCCCAAAATAAGAAGTATCTTCAGCTTCAAGCAAAATAATTCCTTTCCTCTGTTGCATAATATCTACATCCCTTCTCAGCCTGAAGCAGGCAGAGTGGGCATCATCACAAATCCGTCAGAAATGAAGAATCAACAAAACTAAGAGGGGGAAGGAGTTGTAACCATGGACCAAAGTATATTTATTGTTATTGTAGTTGTTATCTTGTGTTAATGAAATAACTTGTAACATTGACATAAAAAATAAAAGGTTAAAAAAATTCATTATGATCTAGCTATTGTTACATATTTCAATTTATTAATATTAGGGGAATAGTTGAACTAATATATATATGTTCTTGAAACAGATTTATTTTATTTTGAGATTACCAAGGAACAATTGTGATTCCAATTTAATTAACAAATTTCATGTACATATTGTATAGCTCATTCCATTTACAAATAACCAATTCATCTGTTTCAGATAAAATTGGCTTAAACAGTGAACCCTGTGGTGGATGATGATTGTGGTTAATAGTACAAATATAAGAATGCTTTTTCATGAATTATAACAAATATACATCACTATTACCAGATGTTAATAATAGGGTGGTATATGAGGAAAATACACCTAATGCAAACTATGGGCTATAGTTAACAGTAATATTTTAATATTCCTTGATCAATTGTAACAAAGTTACCACACCAATGCAGAGTGTCAACAATAGGGGGGTATAGGAGAATGTTGTATTTTTTACATGATTTTTATGTAAACCTACAACTTTTCTACTTAAGAAAATTACAATTACTTTAAAAAGCATTATGCTAAGGGAAAGAAACCATCACAAATACTACACATGGTATGAGTCCATTAGTATAAAATGTAAATATAAATAAATCTTTGGAGACAGAATAACATTAGTGATTAGGTAAGATTGGCAAAGGATAGAGGGATTAAGAAACAACTACCAAGAAGTATGGGGTTTTTCTTTTGGAGTAATTAAAATTTTTTAAACTTGATTCTGGTGATGAATGCACAAGTCTGTGATAATATTAAAAGCCATTGATTGTACACTATGGATGGATTGTATGATATGTGAATATATCTCAGTAAAACAGATGTATTGGCTTAAATTGCATACTGAAACTTTTTCTCATTTAATTACACATTACTTTTAGATTTTATATTGCTTATAATTATAAAAGACTAACAACTGCCTTAAGTTACAGAAGACTTCAAAACTAAATGCTCATCCACTGATGCAACATGAAGAAAAAACAAATACTATCACACATTGTACTGTCTCCTATTAAAATTATAAATGTAGCCTATTACAGGCCCAAAGATATATATTACAAAGCAGAAACAAGGCAGAATTTACTTACATATTAATGATTCAATAGACAATGTAACATCCATCATTTTCAGTACGATGCTTTAAAAAAGATATGACATTTTGAAAATAACATCCCGGTCCTTCATCTTTAGCACTAGTAAATTTAGCATACTCTCATCTGCCAGACTCAACACCAGGAAAGTTATATATTAAAATAATGACTGAATTCTGGAATATTCAGTTAATAATTATGTCGACTGTTAAATGAGGCATAATACGTATCTTTGCATTTATATTTTTGAATGAATATTTTATTAAGTCTGAGCATAGAGCTCAAAAATTAATTTTTTGAGCTTTTTCTTTTTAAAAACTAGTTTTACATGTGAGAAAATTTAGAATATTCTGGAAATAAATGTTGTATCAAAGGACTGAACTTATTCAATGTAAAAATATTACCCAGCATAAAAATCAAAACGGCTTGGTCTGGACACATGTGGATAGAGTGACAAGATGACTGAAGAGTTTCAAAGTAGATCTAAAGAAATACGCAATTAAGTATCTGATAAAGGTGGGATTTCAGGATAATGGGGAAAATGTATTGCTCAACAAACAGATTTGAAAATATTAGCTATGTGAGAAAAAAATACACAAATCTCTCACTCTAAACTCCAGTAAAACTTAGAAAAGCACCTGTCAGGGAAGCGGATTTGGCCCAACAGATAGGGCATCTGCCTACCACATGAGAGGTCCAAAGTTCAAACCCAGGGCCTCCTGACCCGTGTAGAACTGGCCCATGCGGAACTGGCCCATGCGCAGTGCTGATGCATGCAAGGAGTGCCCTGCCATGCAAGTGTGTCCCCCGCACAGGGGAGCCGCTCGCACAAGGAGTGTGTCCTGTAAGGATTGCTGCCCAGCATGAAAAAAGTGCAGCCTGCCCAGGAGGGGTGCCGCACACACGGAGAGCCGAAGCAGCAAGATGATGCAACAAAAAGAGACAGAGATTCCAGGTGCTGCTGACAAGAATACAAGCAGACACAGAAGAACACACAGCAAATGGACACAGAGAGCAGACAACTGGGGGGAGGCGGGGTTGGGAAGGGGAGAGAAATAAGTTTTTTAAAAAAATCTAAAAAAAAGGAATAGCACCTGTCAAATGTCACTCTCAAACATGTAAGTTTTATTTTACTATTAAATTTTTGAGTTATTTTTACTATAAAATAGTAAATGTGCATTATAAGAAGTAAAATATTATGGACATTTATAAGGAAAATTTTAATAACCTCCCTCCACCCTTCCTTCAATCTCAACTCAGCTGAGGAAACAAAAGTTCCAACAATTTTTAACTAATATTTAGACTAGATATTTTTTGTCTAAACATTCTATTTATATTACTGCAACTAGTTCTTACTTAAAAGAATGCATTCTAGATTGGTAAATACAATAATAATACATTTAAAAAATACCTTCATAACATTACATAGTGTCAATACAGAAAAAAAGATTTAGCTGTTTTCATAATGATTGCCACTAAAATGTTCTCTAGTGTTTTGCTACTTCGAATACTACTACAATAAATATCATTATATCTATGCCTTTATTTATGCCTTTACCTAGGCAGAATACAATATAGCATGCTGGCAACATGGCAAATATATTTTCAATTTTCCAATGTATTTCCACTGTATGGGAGGTCCTCTTACCTTCCTCCAACACAGGTTGGAATGTTATTGAATTTTCTAACTTAAACAATCTGGGGAGGTGGGGAAGATGGCGTCTGAGTGAGTGCACCTTATAATCTCTCCTGCAAAGAAGTGGCTGTGTAGGGTTGGAATCTTGCTGGACCAGGCTGTTTTGGGTGTCTGCAGGGCAGGAGGTATCTGGACATCGATTTAGTGGGACGGTGACAGAGAAGATTCTTGTAAAAGGTAGAATTTTGGATCTCTTTCACGGAGATCGGGGCTGCGCGTGGACTGCTTCCCCCTGGGGCTGGCGGCCTGGTGGCGGTGATTCCTGGAGGTTTTGCTGCGCTGGGGAGTTCCCAAGCCCTGAGCGGGCTATTCAGGGGCTTGCAGGGTGGGAGGTGTCTGGAAGTCGATTTGGCGAGACAGTGATGGAGGAGAATCTTGCGAGTTATGGATTTTGGGTTTCTGACACGGAGATCAGAGCTTCCAGCTAGAGCCCCTCCCCCTAGGGCAGAAGGCCCGTTTGCGGCAGTCCCTGACTGTTTGTAGTACAGCAGCGCCCCTAGCAGGTTTTGGGGGCTTGCAGGGTGGGAGGTGTCTGGAAGTCAATTTGGTGAGACAGAGGTGGAGGAGATTCTTGCGAGACATAGAATTTTGGGTTTCTGACACAGAGATCAGAGCTTCCAGCTAGAGCCCCTCCCCCTAGGGCTGGTGGCCCATCTGCAGTGGTCCCTGAATTGTTAGTAGTACAGCAGTGCCCCCAGCAGGCTATTTCAGGGGCTTGCAGGGCGGGAGGTGTCCTGAAGTCAATTTGGTGAGACAGTGACAGACGAGACTCTCGTGAGAGGTGGAATTTTGGGTTTCTGACATAGAGGTCAGAGTTTGCAGGAGTGACCCCTTCCCCTAGGGCTGGCGCCCAGCTTTGGGGATCCCTGAAGGCTGTGTTGCGCTGTGGTGCTCCCAGGCTCCCTGTTAACTGGATGTGTGGTTCCCAGGTCTGTGTCCCTTAAACCCTGGTGACCCATAACCCAGAGACTTACACCTCGAGTCTGCAATATCACAGACTTCCCATCCCTGAATCCACCACGCCCTGAGGTTCATCTGAGGCCCTTGATTGTCCTAGCCCTCAGCGTTTGTGGGTTTTTTTTCCTTTTTCTCTTTTCTTTTTTTTATTATCTTGGTTGCTAATATTGCATGATCTCCTGGTCTTTATTACCATTGCATATCCCAATGAACTTTTTCATTTATTTAGTTTTTTTTTCTTTCTTCTTTTCTTTTTCTTGCTTGTGTCCCTCCCTTTCTTTGACCATCCTCCTTTTTTCTTCTCTTTTTCTTTTCTCTCTTTTTCTTCTTATTTTATTTTATTTATACAATAGGTGCTGCAGGGAGTGCCTCACATTGGCTGTGTTTCCTCATCCTCCATTCCCTCGTTTCTGTGTGAATTGATTTTGGCCACCTACACTATCCCCTTTCCCCCACATCTTGCTATCCCCCATCATCTACTGCCTCTCCTACATTCCACCTCCCTTTCTTTGGTCCCCAAATTGTCTAACTTTTAATTTCTAACACCTTTCTTCTGTTTTCTCTCTTTTATCCACTCTTGATATTATTGTCTTTCTTTTCTCTTTCCCTCTCTCATGAAAACACTGGCCTTTTAATTCATACTATATTCCTCCCCATATTCAGTTGACTATCCAATTATAGGTACTCTACTTATTGCTATAACTCTACACAACTTACATGAGTCTAATATCCATTCTCCCAGATCTCACATTGTTGCTTTGGTAACATTTATTACCAATACTACTTTACACATTTTCTTTTCTTACACAATTTCCTTTCCCTGGCCCTAATATTTTCCTTCAAAGTGAACTTACCCAGCAACAAGAAATTAGAATAAAAAGAAGAAAGTGACAAAAAGAAGACATAACACTTATACAAGAACAACAACTAAGTAATCCCCAAGACTAGACAAAGAAGCTAAAGAACTGATTAAACCCATCAAGATAAAATGATGACCAGACAGCTAAAAAAAACTACAAACCAAACCAATAATCAGGAAAACATGGCTGAATCCAATGAACAAACTAAAAACCAGGAAGGGGAGCAGAACATCGGACAAGTAATTAAAGATCTCAGAACATATATTAAAGACCAACTTAATGAAGTAAAGGAAGAGATTAACAATATGAAGAAAACACTTGGAGAGGAAATTGCAGACATATGCAAAAAGATAACAGATATGATGGGAAACAACACCACAGATCAAGAAATCAAAAATACACTCGCAGCAAATAGCAGCAGATTAGAAGAGGCAGAGGAGAGAATTAGCGACATGGAAGACAGTACACCAGAAATCAAACGGATAGTAGAATTGATTGATAAAAAGATAGAAAAAATCCAGCTAGGACTTGGGAACCTGAATGACAATGTGAAATGCACAAACATATGTATTATAGGCATCCCAGAAGGAGAAGAGAAGGGGAAGGGGACAGAAGGGGTGTTGCAGGAAATAATGGCTGAAAACTTCCCAAATCTACTGAGAGAGATGGATGTACATGTCCAGCAAGCACAACACACCCCAAACATCATAAACCCCAACAGGCCCACACCAAGACATATACTTGTCAAATTATACAATGCTCAAGACAAAGAGAAAATTCTAAAAGCAGCAAGAGAAAAGAAAACCATCACATACAAGGGAGAATCCATAAGATTAAGGGCTGATTTCTCATCTGAAACCATGGAGGCAAGAAGGCAGTGGTATGATATAGTCCAGGTACTAAAAGAAAAAAATTTCTAACCAAGAATACTCTACCCAGCTAAACTAGCATTCAAAAATGATGGAGAGTTCAAAATATTCACAGACAAACAGAAATTGAAAGAGTATGCCAACAAGAACCCTCCCCTTCAAGAAATACTAAAGAAAGTTCTGCAGGAAGAAAGGAAAAAACAGGAGAGACAGAGTTGGAGGAGAGTGTAAGAGCAACAAAAAAGACAAAAAGAGAAGGAGAAAACAAACAAAATATGACAAACACAAGTCCAATCAAAATATGGCTAACATAAATAATTCCTTGAAAGTAATAACACCCTGAATGTTAATGGATTAAACTCACCTATCAAAAGATTCAGACTGGGACATTGGATAAGGAAATATGACCCATCTATATGCTGTCTACAAGAAACACATCTTAGACCCAGGGATTCATGGAGGCTGAAAGTGAATGGTTGGAAAAGAATCTTACAAGCAAACAATAACGAAAAAAAGGCAGGAGTAGCTATATTAATATCAGACAAAATGGACTTTAAATGTGAAACAATTGTGAGAGACAAAGAAGGATACTATATATTAGTGAAAGGGAAAATCTCTCAAGAAGAACGAACAATCATAAATATTTAAGCTCCTAACAAGGGCACCTCCAAATACGTGAGGCAAACACTGGAAAAACTAAGTGAAAGAATAGATGCCTCTACAATTATACTGGGAGATTTTAATACACCACTATCAACTTTGGACAGAACATCTCAAAAGAGAATCACTAAAGAAACAAAATATTTGAACAATCTATTAGAGGAGCTGGATCTAATAGACATATACAGATCATTACACCCGAATACAGCAGGATATACATTTTTCTCAAGTGCACATGAATCATTCTCCAAGATAGACCAAATGCTAGGCCACAAAGAAAGGCTCAATGAATTCAGGAAGATTGAAATCATATAAAATAATATCTCTGACCACAGTGGAGTGAAGCTGGAAATCTGCAAGGGCCAGAGGCCCAAATTTCACACCAAGATATGGAAATTAAACAGCACACTCTTAGAAAAATAGTGGGTCAAAGAGGAAATCTCAAAAGAAATTAATAACTACCTTGAAACTAATGATAATGATAACACAACATATCAAAACTTATGGGATGCAGCAAAGGCAGTACTGAGAGGGAAATTTATAGCCATAAATTCATACATCAAAAAAGAAGAAAGAGCAAAAATTGAAGAACTACCAGCACATTTGGAGGAATTAGTAACAAAACAACAAAGTAACCACACAGGAAGAAGAAAGAAAGAAATAGCAAAGATAAGAGCAGAACTAAATGAAATAGAAAATAAGAAAGCACTTGAAAAGATAAACAAAACCAAGAGCTGGTTCTTTGAGAAGATCAATAAAATTGACAAACCCTTAATGAGATGAACGAAGAAAAAAAGAGAGAAGATGCAAATACACAAAATAAGAAATGAGAAAGGCGATATCACCACTGACCCCACAGAAATAAAGACTATCATAAGAGGATACTTTGAAAAACTATATCCCAACAAAAATGACAATTCAGAGAAAATGGACAAATTCCTAGAAACACATAAGCAGCCAAATTGAGGAAAGAAGAAATTGATGGTCTCAACAAACCAATCACAAGTAAAGAGATAGAATCAGTCATTAAAAACCTACCAACAAAGAAGAGCCCAGGGCCAGATGGCTTCACAGGTGAATTCTACAAAACATTCCGGAAAGAACTAACACCAATCCTGCTAAAACTCTTCCAAAAAATTGAAACAGAAGGAACATTACCAAACTCATTCTTTGATGCCAACATTACCCTAATACCAAAGCCAAACAAAGACACCACAAGAAAGGAAAATTATAGACCAATTTCTCAAATGAACCTAGACGCAAAAATACTCAACAAAATACTTGCTAACCATATTCAACAACACATAAAACTAATTATACGCCAAGACCAAGTGGGATTCATTCCAGGTATGCAAGGATGGTTCAACATAAGAAAATCAATCAATGTAATACACCATATAAACAGATTGAAGGAAAAAAAAACGCATGATTATATCTATAGATGCAGAAAAAGCATTTGACAAAATACAGCACCCTTTCTTGATAAAAACACGCCAAAAGATTGGAATACAAGGAAATTTTTTGAACATGATAAAGAGTATATGTGAAAAACCCACAGCCAACATCTTTTACAATGGTGAAATCCTAAAATCCTTCCCTCTTAGATCAGGAACAAGACAAGGATGCCCACTCTCTCCCCTTCTATTTAACATTGCCTTAGAAGTACTTGCTCGAGCACTGAGGCAAGAACCAGATATAAAATGCATTCAAATTGGAAAGAAAGAAGTCAAAATTTCATTATTTGCAGATGGCATGATCCTATACATAGAAAACCCTGACATGTCTATAACAAAGCTTACAGAACTCATAAATGAGTTTAGTAATGTGGCAGGTTATAAGATCAATGTGCAAAAATCAATAGCATTTCTGTACACCAATAATGAGCAAAGTTCAGGTGGAAATCAAGAAACAAATACCATTTACAATAGTAAATTAAAAAATCAAATACACAAGACTGTTCAAGGAAATCAAAGAAGACCTAAATAAATGGAAGAATATTTCCTCTTCATGGATAGAAAGACTAAATATTATTAAGATGTCTATCCTACCAAAACTGATCTACACATTCAATGCAATCCCAATAAAAATCAACACAGCCTTTTTTAAGGAACTAGAAAAACTAACTATGAAATTTATTTGGAAAGGAAAGAGGCCCTGAATAGCCAAAGACATATTGAAAAAGAAAAATGAAATTGGAGGAATCACACTACCTGACTTCAAAACATACTACAAAGCTACAGTAGTGAAAACAGCATGGTATTGGCATAAGGAGAGAAACACAGACCAATGGAACCAAATTGAGAGTTCTGATATAGAATATCTCTGTCTACATATAATAACAAGAGTTACAGATGCTTTTTTACCTAAATCAAGGTAGAAATGGAAAGGACAAATGAGTTTATATGGCTATGCGTCTCTAAAACAGAGCTGGGAGGTTATCAGAGGGGTTGCCCTTATGCACACCTGAGCAGATTCCCAGAGACAGATAAAGTTGATACAACCCCAGGTATTGGTTCTTCTGAGGGCTACAGAGAACCACAGGTTTTATGGTCATGGCTGATGGAGTTCAGTGCCATGTCACTTGGCCCTTCTTTGGAGTTGGTGTTTCTGTGTAATGGAGCTGGACTCAGATATGATCTCGTTTCACAAGCCTTTCCTGTTACTTTACCAGAATTGTAGGTGGTGCTGGGGTTTAAGATATACCCAGGGGTTCTGAAACTCTAGACTGACCATATAATAGCCAGGCCCTGAGCCTCAACAGACATCAGCTCCTACATTCTGGTTATTGGACTTACCCCACTCAGCTAACATGGAGTTGAAGAATGTCAACCACCACACCATGGAGGCAAGAGTTCCTACAACTGAAAGCAGGAGGATTGCATCCAGCATCCATGTTGAATCTAACGCCCTCTTGACATAGATGTGGAATGGACACAACCAATCCAAGGTCCATAGGATGGAGGAATAGAATATGGATTAGAGTGGACTTACTGATATTCTATTCATGAACTATTGTGATT
Organism: Dasypus novemcinctus; assembly: GCF_030445035.2. Lineage (NCBI taxonomy): Eukaryota > Metazoa > Chordata > Mammalia > Cingulata > Dasypodidae > Dasypus > Dasypus novemcinctus. The sequence continues at coordinate 27,756,613 of NC_080681.1, read as the reverse complement.
AGTAATCGAAGAAAATGTGGCATTGGTGTGGAGAAAGTGGTCATGGTGGCTGCTGGGTGTGGGGAATGGTAGGAAGAGACGAGATGTGGAGGCATTTTCGGGACTTGGAGTTGTCCTGGGTGGTGCTGCAGGGACAATTACCAGACATTGTAGGTCCTCCCATGGCCCACTGGATGGAACGTGGGAGAGTGTGGGCTATGATGGGGACCACTGACCATGAGGTGCAGCGATGCTCAGAGATGTATTCACCAAATGCAATGAATGTCTCATGATGATGGAGGAGAATGTTGCTATGGGGGGAGTAGTGGGGTGAGGGGGGTGGGAGGTATATGGGGACCTCATATTTTTTTAATGTAATATTTTAAAAAATGAATTAAAAAAAAGGAAAAAAAATAAAAGCAGTATGTAGGGTTGGACCTCAGCAGAAAAAAAAAAAAAACACAATCTGATGAGAGAATCTTGGCATCTCATCTTTTGATTTATATTTTCCTGACTAATGTAGATCGAGCACATCTTTTACATAGTTAAGAAACACTTGCATTACTGCTTCTATGAATGCTCATAACCTTTGCACATGTCCCCTGGTTTATCTTTCTCAGCCAAATTATGGAAGCTTTTCAATTAACAGAGATGTTAAGACTTGGTCTGAAACATGTATGGCAAGTAAATTTTTCAGTTTTTTTTGAGGTCAGCTAGCCTTTTTTTGAAATACATTTTTTAAATATATGCAACAAAATTTATCTCTCTTAAAATTTATGGCCTCTATTACTGGAAAATATCTGATTTTTTTTAAAGTTTAGTCCACCTATAATTTATTCCAGGAGATAACCTGCTGAGGGATTTTAGATATAAAGTCAAAATTATGCCAAACCACTTATTATAGATGCCATCCATTTTCAACTGAATTGAAATGTTCTTTTTCTGAATTTTTTTTTATTTAATTGACTTTTTTTAAAAGATACATAGGTCACAAAAAATGTTACATTAAAAAAATATAAGGGGTGCCCATATACTCCACACCCCACCTCACCCCACATCTCTCACATCAACAACCTCTTTCATCATTGTGGCACATTTATTACATTTGGTGAATACATTTTGGAGCACTGCTCACCGCATGGATTACGGTCATAGCAGTTGTCTCTGGAGTTCAGTGCCTTGTTAATGGGCCCTACTTTGTAATTTGTGTCCCTGAGTGTGATGGAGTTGGACTTAGATGTGGCCTTTCTACACATGCCTCTTCCATCACTTTTTATTGAACCTGTGATTAGTGCTGGGGTTAGTGTATACTCAGGAGACTTGAATCTCTGGAATGGCCATGTGCCCACTGTGCCCTGAGCCTCAGCAGAGTTGCAACTCCTACTCTCCGGTGCGTTGGACTTAACCAGTTCAGCTAAAAGGGAGGTGAAGATGGCCAACCACCACAGGGAGACGAGAGTGCCTACAACTGCAAGTGGGAGAACTGAATCCATCAACCATGTGGGATCTAAGCCCCCTCTCGATTTAGAAGTGGAATGGACATCACCATCCCAGGGTCCACAGATGGAGAAATGAAATATGGATTATAGTATACTTATTGGTATTCTACTATAGAAATATTATGACTCTAGCAATTGAAGAAATTGTATCATGATATGGAGACAGCAGCCACGGTAGTTGCTGAGGGCAGGGAGAGGAAAGAAGAGATGTAAGGTGGGAGCAATTTTGGGACTTAGAGTTGTCCTAAATGATATTGCAGGGACAGATGCTGGACATTATATATCCTGCCATAACTCACTGAATGGACTGCGGGAGAGTGTAAACTACAATGTAAAGTATAATCCATGAAATGTTTTCTTCATTATATACTAGGTCTCCATATTTACTTGGATCTATACTTAGACCTCATCTATTCCAACAATGTGTATAACTGTGCCAATACCGTATTATTCTTTATTATAGTAACTTTGTTATTTTCAGTATCTAATATGGAAAATCTTCCTTTTCTATCTTATTTTTCAAAAATAACTTCTTATGTATACCTTCCTTATCACAATATTTTCCAAGAAAAATTTGCTTACAATAAATCAAGACTACTTATTGGTTCTTAAGTATTTATTTCCCTCTTCTTATTAATAACTAGTAGTCTGCTATGAGCCACACAATGAAAAAATTATAATTATAGGACAAATATATTTTTATTAGAGAATTTGCAGGCCTACAAAAAAAATCATACATAAAATACAGGGATCCTGTACGCCAACAAATTAATAACACATTGCATTACTGTGCAATTAGTCATAATCAATGAAAGCTTATTTTCATAACTGTACTATCAACTATAGTACATGGATTAACTAGGGTTCACTGTCTACATTCTACTGACCCATCAATTATTTTCTTAATGTTAATTCTAGTAACATATATGCAACCTAAAATTTACCCTTTTAGCCAAATAGAAACTGCATTTTAAACCTAAACTTTCTACTCCCTAGCATGTCCTGGTAACCTGTATTCTAGATTCTGACTCTATGAGTTTGCTCATTCAAATTATTTCTATCAGTGAGATCACACAATAGTTATCATTTAATGTTTGGCTTATTTCAGTCAACATGATGTCTTCGGGGTTCATCCATATTGCCACATGTATCAGAACTTCATTCATTTTTATGGCTCAATAATATTGCATTGTGTGTATATACCACATTTTGTTTATCCATTCATTGGTTGATGGACACTTAATGTGTTTATATTCTGGATATTGTGAATAATGGCACTATGAACATCGGTGTGCAAATATCTGTTTGAATCCCTGCTTTCAATTTTTTTTGGTATATATTGCCATGCTATGTGATAAATGTAAATTAACTTTCTGAGGAACCACAAAAACTGACTTCCACAGTGGCTGCACCATTTTACATTGTCAACAGCAATAGATGAGTGTTCCTATTTCTCCACATCCCCTCCATTTGTATACTTTCTTTTTTTTTTTTTTCAATAGTAGTCATTCTAGTGAATGTGAAAGGGCATCCCAATGAGGTTTTGATTTGCATTTCCCTAAAGGCTAATTATGTTGAGCATCTTTTCATGTGCTTTCTGGCCACTTGTATATCTTCTTTGGAGAAATGTCTATTCAAGACTTCTATCCTTTTTCTAATTGGGTTGTTTGTCTTTTGCTGTTGAGTCATAAGACTTCTTTATCTATTGATTGGTTAATCAATAAAGAAATTCTGTAGTATAACTCTTATTGGTTTGGGGTTTCCAAATATTTTCAGGATAGTATATCCTTATTGGATATGTGATTTCAAAATATTTTCTGCGAATATGTAGATTGTTTATTTGCTTTTATTATAAATTCCTTTGATGCACAGAAGTTTATAATTTTGCTGATGTCTCATTTATCTATTTTTCTTTTGTTTCTTGTGCCTTTGGTGGAAGATCTAAGAAGTCATTGCCTAACATATATGAGCTTTATTGTGTTGAGAAAGGTTCCTTCTATTCCTAGTTTTCTAAGCATCTTTTTTTTTTTCCACTGAGAACCAATGCTGGATTTTATCAAATGTCTTTTTTGAACCAACTGAGATAATCAAGTGTTTCCTTTTTTTTCATTTCTCTTGTTCTCTTAATGTGGAGCATTATATTAATTTATTTTCTTATGTTGAACCACAATTGCATACTTGAAATAAATCCTGCTTGATTATGATACAGAAATCTGTTGTATTTGGTTTGCTGGTATTTTGTTGAGGATTTTTGCATCTATATTCATGAGAAATTGGTCTATAATTTTCTTTTCCTGTGATATCTTTTTATGTCTTTGGAATAAAGGTGATGTTGGTCTCATAGAGGAGTCAGTTAGAAGATATTTCCTCCTCTCCATTTTTTTATTTTTTATATTTTGAAGTTTGAGCAGGGTTGATGTTATTTCAATGTTTGATAAAACTCCCCCATGAAGTCAGCTGGTCTTAGGCTTTCCTTGTTGGTAGATTTTTATTACCAATTCCATTCCTTTACAAGTTATTGTTTGCTGAAATCTTGTATTTCTTCCTGAGTTAGTATGGGTAGTTTGTGTATTTCTAGGAATTTGTCCATTTCATCTAAGTTATCTAATTTATTGGCATATAGTTGCTAACAGTATTCTCTTATTGTCCTTCATTTTTCAGTGGGTTGATTATAGGTTGTAGTGTCCCTCTTTTCATTACAGATTTTGGTTATTTATATCTTCTCCCTTTTTTTCTTCATAATACAAGCTAAAAGTTTGTTAATTTTAATGATCGTTTCAAAGAACCAATGTTTGGTTTTGATGATTCTGTATTCTCTATTTCATTTATCTCCATTCTAGTCTTTGATATTTCCTTTCTTCTGCTCACTTTGGGTTTAGATTGCTCTTCTTGTTCTAGTTTCTCCAGTTTTGACATTAGGTCTCTGAACTGAACCCTTTCCTTTTTTAATGAAAGCATTTTAACCTATAAACATCCCTCTCAGTTCTGCCTTAGTTACAATCCATAAATTTTCCTATTTTGTGTTTTCAGTTTCATTCACCTCAAGATACTTTCCAATGTCCTTTGTGATTTCTCCTTGATCTACAGGTAGTACTAGAGTATAATGGTTAAATTGACATGTTTGAAAATGTTCCATTTTCTCCTGCTATTAATTTCTAGCTCCATTCCATTCTAACCAAAGAAGAAACATTTCATGCTTTTGCTTTTTTTTAAAATTATTGAGGCAGTTGTGACCTAAGATATGGTCTATACTGGAGAATGATCCATATGCACTTGAGAAGAATGTGTTTCTGTTACTGTTGGATGTAGTGTTAAATATATGTCCGTTAGGTCTACTTAGAGTATTTTTCAAGACTTCTATTTCCGTACTGATCTTCTGTCTAGATGTTCTAGTCAGTATTTTTTAAAATAGAATAAAACTTTGTTTTTAAAGAGGTTTTAGATTACAGAACAGTCACATCAAAATTCTAAGGAATTCCCACATACCCCACCCTCTCCCTTCCCATATCTTCCACTACAAATGACATCTTGCAATTGTGCAGTACATTAGCTACAATTGATCAATAAATATTGAAGCATTCCTACCAACCAAGGTCTAAAATTTGCATTGTGGTTTAAACTTAATTCCAATGACCTAAAAAATGCCTTATGTTGCACCTATTATTCCCTCCCTCATGCCTCAGAACTTCTGGTAATGACTCTTTATATCAATGTTACATTTTCTTCCATTATCACAATATTAATAAGTGTACCTTGTTGATGATTGCATTCCCCCTTTTGTTTATTCATTCCTCACTGAAGATTTGGGGATGGTGACACCTGCTCTGCTTCACCTTGAGAGGGGGCTTAGATCTTTGGGGACAGATGAAGAAATTGTTTTCTCGCAGTTGCAGATACTCTGTTTTTTGGAATGGGGGCTGTCCATAATCATCATTTTGTTAATTTTCCTGGGTAAGTCCAATGAACTGGAAAGTAGGTGTTCTCAACTTTTCTGATATTCAGGGCTCAACCAGCATATGAACATACCGAAGATTTATGCCTCTGAGACATATATTTAATGGGCAGAGTGCTAATTATAGATTCAAAGAGAAGGGGTAGAAAAATAATGTGTAGGTAAATAATAAATGAGTCAGGCTGTTATATTTAGGAAGGATGTTGCCATATAGTCCAAGATAAGGCTCACTGACAAGGTGCTGATTTCAAGGGGTTGTGTACCTTGCCTATAGTGTCCAGGTGTCTCAAGAGCCCTCAGGAACACCCCTATTAAGGCTTTTTTTTTAAAAAAAAGATTATTTATTTCTCTCCCCTTCCCCCCCTCCTACCCCGGTTGTCTGTTCTCTGTGTCTATTTGCCGCATCTTCTTTTGTCCACTTCTGTTGTTGTCAGCAGCATGGGAATCTGTGTTTCTTTTTGTTGCGTCATCTTGTTGTGACAGCTCTCCGTTTGTGTGGCACCATTTCTGGGCAGGCTGCACTTTATTTTGCACTGGGTGGCTCTCCTTACAGGGGTGCAATCCTTGTGTGTGGGGCTCCCCTACGCGGGGGACACCCCTGCATGGCACAGCACTCTTTGTGCGCATCAGCACTGCGCATGGGCCAGCTCCACATGGGTCAAGGAAGCTCAGGGTTTGAACCGCGGACCTCCCATGTGGTAGACGGATGCCCTAACCACTGGGCCAAGTCTGCCGCCCCTATTAAGGCTTTATTCACAGTGGCAATTAGTGTGATCTGCCTGAGACATGCTTAAATGTAACTTGTGGAATGACCTCCCGATTCTTTAGTATTATACCCTTTTTGGTCAAGGTCTTTATCCTTGTGTATCACTGGTTGGTGCTTGGTATTAATCCCTTGGTGACAGGGAGGCTGGTCCCCAGGAGTCATGTCCCATGCCAGCTGGAAGGGTGTGCATTTATATGGTGAGTTTGGCTTAGAGAGAGGCCACATTTGAGTACGAGCAGGTTTTCGGGAGTTAACTCTTAGGCAATGGTTATTATTAGGCTGTTTCATTTTGCAAAAACAAGGTTTGTGGTTACAGGCATTAATATTGAGGGCTTGACATACTGGTCTATTTTCTTTTATTAGGCACTGCCTATGCACTTGAAAGATTCTTGCCCCTCTATTTGAGAACCTAGGACTCCCCAAGATGAGAGTTTAATTTATTTTGTTGTTTATTTTGTGGGTCTCCACCCACTGGAATAACACCCTATGACAAGATGAACATGTTCATATTCTGTAGAAGCATGGTCCAGGTGCATACTTTCCCTAGAATCCACCCACCACCAACACCCTGCACCAATGACCACTGTTTTCCATATTTGTCAAAAGAACATTCCCACAATTGTAATTTCTACCACAGACCTTCATCTTCCCAGAGTTCACCCATTTCTTCCACCAGTCCTCCACTCAGTGCCATGGACAGCCCAACACACCCCCAATCCTGCTCACTCCTACACTTCAGCAACATCATTCTCACATCCCTGCACCACAATCACCCCATCCACTGCCAAACCACTCCCTCACACCTCATCATATGTTCTGCCCAGTTTGAGCATCAGCTCACCATTCTCTACTCCCATTCTATCTCCTGGTAAACTATCTTACAGATTCTATCTCTGTGAGTCTGTTCAATATCCTCAAGTCATACCAATGAGCTCATGCAAGAGTTGCCCTTTAGTGACCAGCTTACTTTACTCAATATAAGGTCTTTGAGATCCATCCATGTTGTCACATGTGTCAAAACTTCATTCCTTCTTACAGCTGAGTAATATTCCATTGATTTTATCTACCACATTTTGCTTATCCATTTTTCTTCTGTTGATGGACATGGGTTACTTTCACTTTTGGCAATAGTGAATAATGCTGCTAAGAATACTGGTGTGCATATATCTTTCACACCTTCTGTTTTTCAGTTCTTCTGTCTAGGACTATAGATCCTGGATCTATAGTCAGCTTCCTGAGGAACTGCCAAACTATCCTCCACAATGGCTGCATCATTCTACATTCCAGTCAGCAGTGGTAAGTGTCCCATTCCTCAACATTCTCTCCAACACTTGTAGTTTTCTTTTTTTTTTTGTAAATAGCAGCCAGTCTAAGAGGTGTAAGATAAATCTCACTGTAGTTTTGTTTTGCATTTCCATAATAGTATCTTTCCATGCTTTTAAGCCATTTGTATTTCCTCTTTGTTAAAGTGTCTCTTCAAATCTCTTGTCTATTGCTTAAATGGGTTGTTTGTCTTTTTATTTTTGAGATGCAAGATTTCTTTATATAGGCTGGGTGTTAGACCCTTATCATACAGGCAGTTCCCAAACACTTTCTCCCAATTGAGTAGGCTGCCTTTTCACTTTTTTGACAAACTCCTTTGAAGCACAACAGTTTTTAATTTTGGAGAAGGTCCCATTCATCTATGTTTTCTTCTGTTGACTGTGATTTGGATGTAAAGTTTATGAAACAATTTTCCACTACAAGATCTCACAGATGATTCTCTAATTATCTTCCAGGAGCTTCATGGTCTTGGCTCTCATATTTAGGTCTTTGATTCATCATAAGTTAATTTTTGTATTGGGCATGCAATGATGATCCTCTCATTCTTTTGGATATGAATATCCAGTTCTCACAGCACCATTTGTTGAAGAGGTTATTCTTTCCCAGTTGAGTGGGCTTGGTGCTGTTGAGCATCAGTTGGCCATATATGCGTGGGTCTATGTCAGAACTCTCATTTCATTTCCATTGGTCGATATGTCTGTCTTTGTGCAAATACTATGCAGTTTTAACCAGTGTAGCTTTGTAGTATGCTTTAAAGTCAGTTAGAGTGATTATTTCACTTTTCGTTTTACTTTTTCAAGATGTTTTTGGCTATTCAGAGCCCCTCATCCCTCCAAATAAATTTCATAACTAGCTTTTATAATTCAGTAAAAATTCTATTATCATTTTTATTGGGATTGTGTTAAATCTGTAAATAAATTTTAATAGGATAGACATCTTAATGATACTTAGTCTACAATCCACGAACACGGAATATCCATCCATTTATTTAGATCTTCTTTAATTTCCTTTAACAATGCTGTGTAGTCTTATGAGTACAAATCCTTATATCCTTGGTAATTAAGTTTATTCTTAGACATTTGATTCTTTTCGTTTTTTCAAAAAAAAATGGAATTTTTTTCTTGATTTTCTCCTCAGATTGCTCGTTATTAGTGTACAGAAATGATACTGATTTTTCCATGTTGATCTTATTTCCTGCCACTTTACTGAACTCATTTTTCAGCTCTAGAGACTCTGTTGTAGATTTTTCAGAGGGTTGTATATATAGGATCCTCCTATCTGCAACTAGTGAAAGTGTAGCTTCTTCCTTCCCAATCTGTTTTTTTTTTTCTTTCTCTTTTTCTTGCTTAAGTGCTGGAACAAGTACTTCTAATATAGTATTAAATAAGAGTGGTGACAGTGGCTATCCTTGTCTTGTTCCAGATCTTAGCATTTCACCTTTGACTATGACGCTAGCTGTGGGCATTTTCAAAATTATGCCTTTATCATGTTGAAAATGTTTCTTTCTATTCCTGTCTTTTGAAGTGTTCTTATCAAGAAAAGATGCTGTATATTGTCAAATGCTTTTTCTGCATCAATAGAGATGATCATGAGATTTTTAAATTTTGATTTGTTAATGTAGCATATTACATTGATTGATTTTCTCATGTTGAGCCATCCTTGCATACCTGGGATAAAACTCACTTGATCACGGTGTATAATTCTGTTGATGTATTGCTCAATAAAAACAGCAAGTATTTTGTTCAGGATTTTGGCATTTAAGTTCATTAGAGAAATTGGTCTGCAGTTTTCTTTTCTTGTGGTGTCTTTATGTGACTTTGCAATTAGAGTGATGCTGCCAACATAAAATGAATTAGATAATGTTCCCTTTACTTCTATGTTTGGAAAAGTTTAAGCAGGATTGGTGTTAGTTTTTTCCAGACTGATTGGTAGAATTCACCCATGAAGCCATCTGGGCATGGGCTTTTCTTGGTTGGAAGGTTTTTGACGACAAATCCAATCTCACTACTTGTGATAGGTCTGTTGAGTTCTTCTGCTTCTTCTTTAGTCAATGTAGGTTGCTTGTGAATTTCTAGAATATTGTCCTTTCATCTAAGTTATCCATTTGGTTGGCGTACAATTTTTCAGTGTATCCTTTTATGATAGTCTTTATTTCTGTAGGATCAGCGATGATATTCTCTCTCTGGTGTTTTATTTTATTTATTTATATATTCTCTCTCTTTTATTCTTTGTTAGTCTAGCTAAGAGCTTGCCAATTTTATTAATCTTCTCAAAGAACCAGATTTGGTTTTGTTAATTTTTTCAGTGGTTTTTATTCTCAATTTCATCTGGTTCTGTTCTAATCTTTGTTATTTCCTTCCTTCTGCTTGCTTTGGGATTAGTTTGTTGTTGTTTTTGTAGTTCCTCCAGGTGTGCAATTATATCTTTGATTTAGTTCTTTTTTCTTTTTAAATATAGGCATTTATGGCTATAAATAGTCCTTTCTGCACTGCTTTAGCTGTATCCCATAAGTATTATTATGTTGTGTTCACATTTTCATTCATTTCAAGGTAGTTACTGATATCTTTTTCAATTTCCTCCTTGACCCACTAATTGTTTAGGAGTGTGTTGTTTAAGTTCCATATATTTATGCCTATTCTAATCCTCTGTCCCTTATTAATTTCCAGCTTCATTCCATTTTGAGGTCAGAGAAATTAATTTGTATAATCTCAATCTTTCTAAAATCACTGAGAATTGTTCTGTGACCTAGCATATGGTCTATCTTTGGAGAATGATACATGTACACTCAAGAAGAATGTATAGCCTGCTATATTTAGGCATAAGTTCTGTATATGTCTGTTAGGTCTAGTTCCTCTAATGAATTTTTCAAGTTCTCTGTTTCTTTATTAACCCTCTGTCGAGATGTTCTGTTTAATGGTGATAATAGTGTATTGAAGTCCTCACTATGATTGTAGCTGCATCTTTTTCTCCACTTAGTTTTGCCATTGTTTGCCTCATGTATTTTGGGAAATCCTGGCTAGGTGCATAAAGGATTATGATTGTTCTTTCTTCTTGACAGAATATCTGTTTTATTAATATTTAATGTCCTCCTTGTCTATTACAATAATTTTGCATTTTAAGTCTACTTTGTCTGATATTAATATAGCTACTCCTACACTTTTTGGTTATTGTTTGTGTGTAAAATCGTTTTCCAACCTTTCACTTGCAACCTATTTGTGTCCCTGGGTTTAAGGTAATTTTTTTATAGATAGCATACAGATGGGTCATATTTCATTACCCATTTTGCCACTTTGTCCTTTGATTGGAGAGTTTAATCTATTAACATTCAATAATACTATTCTCAAGGCAATACTAACTTTAGACATATTTTCTTTAGATTTATATATTTATATATTTTATTTTTATTTCTTTTTAAGTTTTTCAATTACTCTTACTAATAATCTTCCTTTCTACACCCATGCAACCCTCTCTCTTCTATTTTTTCTTTTCAGCTGGCATAACACCCTTTAGCATTTCTTGAAGGGCAGGACTCTTGTTGACAAACTCAATTTCTTTTTATCTGTGAATATTTTGAACTCTCCCTCATATTTGTATGCCAACTTTGTTGGATACAGAATTCTTGGCTGGAAGTTTTTTGCCCTTTAGCACCTTAACTATGTCATACCAGTGCTTTCTCACCTCCAAGATTTCAAATGAGAAATTAGCATTTAATGTTATTGAGATTCCCTTATATATCTCTTTTCTCTTACTGCTTTCAGAATTGACTCTTTCTTGGGCATCTGACAATCTCATAAGTATGTGTCTCGAGGTAGATCTGTTAGGATTTATACTGTTTGGAGTGAGATGTGTTTCCTGGATATGCATATCCATGTCCTTCATAAGAGTTGGTAAATTTTCAGGCATTATTTCCTACAACACTCCCTCCGCCCCCTTTCCCTTCTCTTCTTCCTCTGGGATGCCTGAAATGCATATGTATGTCCCTTTCATATTGTTATTCAGTCTCCTAAGTCCCTGTTGTTTTTTTCTATTTTTTAATCCATCTGTTCTACTACCTGTGTGATTTCAGGTGTTCTGTCTTCAACATCACTAATTCTCTTCCTTGCCTGTTCAAATCTGCTGTTATGTGCTTTCTGAATATTTTAAATTTTGTCTATTGTGCCTTTCATAACATGAGATCTGTTACCTTTTTATGTATGTTTATGATTTCTTCTGTATGTTTCCCCATTGTCTTCTTAATCTTTTCTCTTCCTTCACTTCATTAAGTTGATTCATGATATCTGTTTGACATCCTTGATTAGTTGTTCCATGTTCTGCATCTCCTCCTACTTTTTAATTTCTTCATTAAAGAATTTTGTGAAGCCATGTCTTCTTGTTTCTTAGAATAGCTTGTAATTTTTTCCTGGTGTCTGAGCATCTGTTTATCTTCATGGGTTTATTCGGTTGGTTAGTTGCTCCTTCTACTTGTTTAGTTGTGTGTTAAGGGTAATCTTTGACATTTGGTTCTACTTATTCTATATCCTTGTAGTTGTCCATGTTCCTCTGAAAAAATATTAAGACCATAAAAAGGAAAGAAGAAAAGAAAAAAATAATAAAATAATAAAAGATAGAAAAGGAACCATAAAAGAGCCAGAAAAAAAATAAGTAACAAGCGTGAAAAATCATTAAAAAAATAAAATAAAATAAATAAGAATAAAAAAGATTGGAATAATTAATAGGAAAAAAAATAAAAGAACAGAAGGATGAGAAGAGAAAAAAAAATGAAGACCAAAGAAGAGAAGGTTTAACTAAAGAAAAGAAAAGGCAAGGGAAAATGAAAGAAAGAAAAGATATAAAGAAAATAGAGAGAAAAAAAAAGGAAAGGAAAAACAGGTCTCCCTCTCAGGCCACTAGCTGCCTCAGGCTACCTGTGCTTACCAATTAATCACCCTGTGGACCATCCTCTGCAGGTAAGACACTCGGATATACAGAATAAAATGAAGAATGAAAGAATGAAATGAAATGAAATGAAATTAAAAATAAAAGAATTTAAAAAAAACTCAATCTAAGTTCCCTGTCAGGCTACTTGTCCCACAACTCCCCCTACCCAGGGACCTGGCAAGATGCCAAACACATCACTGGATCAATCTCTGGCTCACTTCTCTCCCTGGCCAGTTGGGTGCCTGACAGTTTGCCAGCTGCCTCTCCTTGCTTCCCTTTCCCTCAGGCCAATTGGGTACCTGACACTCCCACCTGCTTCTCCTGACTCTCCTCCCACCATGACTGGGTGCCTATCAGCCCACCCCCTAACTGATCCAGTGTGACAGACTGCCTGATCAGCTCTCCTCTCCCTTCTTCCTGGAGCCATTTCAGTACTGGCTAGCATCTCTCCTTTTCCTGGAAACCAGCTGAGATCTGGTCCACCTGCCCTATTCTCCTCTCAGGCCCTACACCTCTCTTCCCTTGAGCCAGCTGGGTGCCAGTCCCCAATCTGTTGGCCCCACAGCTCCACCTCTTGAAAGTCTGCTGGGCACTGGGACACAGCCCTGGTTGAACAGTGGCCTCCCTCACTCTTGTAGCTGGCTGAGTGCTGGTCTTCCAATCAAATCACTTCCTGGCTTCCCTCTCACTCTGAGCCAGTTGAGCAGTGGCTTGTTTATCCTATCTCTGTCTCCCCAGCCAAGTGGGTCCCCCCTTTCTAGCTGCCTTCTCTGATTACCCCTTGGTCCTGCAGGTTCCCTTCTGCCAAAGAAGACTGCCTACCTTCCTGCAGTTTCTGGAGGAGTGCAGTCTGCCATTCCCTACACCGCCGTCTTGGATTTCCTATCTATTATTGTAAGAGGTGTGTAAGAGTGTTCTATTATTAAGGAAGAACTATTTCTCCTTTCATATCTCTCAATATCTGCTTCACATATATGGAGGCTTTGCTATCACATGCATATATGTTTGTAATTGTTATTTCTTCTTCTTTGATTGACCCCATGCACAGTATATAATGACCATCTTTGTCTCTTGTAAGAAATTTTGATTTAAAGTCTATATTATCTGATTTTAGTATACCTATTCTGGATCTCTTATGGTTAGTACTTGCATGGTGTATATTTTGCTTCCATTCTTTCACTTTTATCATACTTCTGTTTTTGAATTTAAGGTGAATCTTTTATAAACAACATATAGTTGATTAATGCTTTTTTACCCATTCTTCCAAACACTGCCTTTTGACAAGAGTTTAATCCACTTCCATTTAAATTAACTACTGATAATACAGGACTTTCTGTCATTTTGCTATTAAGTCTTTGTAAGTCTTAATAATATTTTTGTGTCTCAATTCTTCCATTAATGCCTTTTTCATATTTTTTTAATTTTATGTATTGTGTCATATTGAGTCTCTTCTTATTTTTTTCTGGATATACTTTTCATATATTTTTGTTGTTGTTAAAATGTGGTTAAAATTTAACATCTTAAATTATATTAATTCTAAGGGACAACAATAGGGAGGTATAAGTGTATACACTAGGGATTTTTTTTGGAGTAATGAAAACATTCTAAAATTGGCTGAGATGATGATAGCACAACTCTGTAATGAAAATCAGAGCCAATGAGTGTACACTGAATGGACTGTATAAAACATGGGGCTATATTACACAGGGAATCCAGTGGTGGAAGATGGACTGTGGTTAACAGAATATGAGAATATTCTCTCACGAACTATAACAAATGCATAATACTAATACAGGGTATTAACAATTGGATGGGTTAAGGGAAAATACACCAAGTATAGTAAGATACAGGCTCTAGTTTGAAGTAATATGTGAATGCCATTTTGTTTGCAACAAAAGTTTCACAACAATGCAAAGTATTGGTGGTGGAGTGATGCATGGGAACTCTGTGATGATATGTATGTTTGTTTTGTAAGCATACAATTGTTATTATACACTTATTGTTCATGTTTGTTTATGCATGTTTATGTATGAATTGTATACTTCTATACAATTTTATTTTAAAAATTAATCACTGCATGTAGAACTGCAGTCTTCACTACCTTAAATGTTGGGTACTGAGCAAAGAGGGAGAAAAATATCTCAGCAAATCATAATAATATTTATATATGGGGCCATCACAACCTGGAAAGCTTGAAAAAAGAAAAAAACTTCAAGCCAAGAATTTAGTATATGATGTTCCCAGAGGATTGGTGCTAATGCCACTCTCTTACATAGAAAATGCAAGTTCCTTCTAGAAAAACAAATATTCTTCATAATCCACAAATAATTTCCCCAGATAAAGCTCCAAAGGAAACAAGGAGTCAGAATAAACAAATCATTTAACACACAAGCAGTCAAGGCACTATGAGTAGAGTCAAAACATACCACACAAAAATCAGATTCATAGAAACTTTGGATAACGGACTCATTGTGTGAAAGAAAGTATGTGGGTGTACACACACACACACATATCTTTTAATACATAAGAGGCTTAAAAGATGAATGAAAAGTTAACAGATCAGAAAGAGTATAAAAATAACTACTAGAAATAAAATACACAATTGACGCTCAAAATGCAATTATCCACTTCAACAACATATTTTAAACTTGTAAAAAAGTTATTAGTGAAACTGAAAATGGAATTGGAGGAAAGTGTTAAAATGAAACCCATCAAGACTTGAAAGGTAAGAGTCATGGAGAATAAAGTAGGAAGGTCTAACATATATCTAATAAGAGTTCCAAAAAGAGAGAAGAGAAACACGATAAGAAATTCCCAAAAATGATGAAAGATATCAATCCAATGAGTCAAGGAATCTAGTGAAAAGCAAACAAGGTAAATATTAAGAATATACAGAAATAAATTATTATAAAATTGTTGAACACTAACGACAGAGGAGATCTTTAAAACAGCTTCCTAATAAAAGGTAGATTACCTTCAAATGAGCAATAAATATACTTTCAATTACTTTTCAACACCAGCAATAGATGATGAATCTATAATGGTGAAAGTATAATTTTTTAGCTTGAAGGAAAATTAGACATTATATAAACAAAACTAAGAGTTTGCTAACAACGTACCCCTATTTAATGAAAGTCAAAAGCATTTGTTCTAAGCAGAAGTTACCTTTTCCCAGATGGAAATTCCAAGATTAAAAAAAAATAGTGAAGCAGAATTGGCAAAAATGTAAATAAAACTAATAAAATATAGAATAAACAATGCATTAATAATACTAGCTCATCAAGTTTTAAAACCAACGTAATATAAACATCACCTTATAAGAATTAGAGTAACTTGTTGCATGTCACAAGACCTATTCAGTTAAACTCTCCAAGAGACACACAGCCATAATATACCTCAGTTCATAAAAGTTAGAATACACTCAGTCCTAGAAAAAAGTACATGTTTGAAATATTCTAAAAGTGGTAGTTCACCTATAAAGGAAATTGGCACATAAGTTCAGAACTACTGATTTAAACCAAAGTCATATTTCTTTCTGCAGAATAATGGCTTATTTGCACTTTAGGAGCATGTATTAGTCAGCCAAAGGGGTGCTGATGCAAAATACCAGAATCTGTTGGGCATTACAAAGGGTATTTATTTGGGGTAGGAGCTTACAGTTACCAGGTCATAAAGCGTAAGTTACTTCCCTCACCAAAGTCTATTTCCACATGTTGGGGAAAGATGGCTCTGATGTGTGTGAGGGTTCAGGCTTTCTGGATTCCTCTGGGCTCAAGGTCCTTTCTTTCCAGGGCTTGCTTCTCTTTCTTCTGTGAGCTTACTTCCCAGGGCTCCAGCTTAAGGCTTCAGCATCAAACTCCAACAGCAAAACTCCAACAACAAAAACCCTCAACTCTGTTCTCTGCCATGCCTTTTATCTAATCATAACTCAATCACCCGAATCATAACTCAATCATGCCCAGGTACAGATCAGATTACAAGCATAATCCAATATCTATTTTTGGAATTCATCAATTATATCAAACTGCTACAGAGCATACAAAAGTTAAGAGTTCTAAAAAGCTTTGTCCTCTTGAGCACCATCTTATGACAGGTAGATACCTCACTGTCAATTCTCTTTGAATGGGTAGAAGTGAGCACAGCTTTATCAACTAGAAATACAGGTGAGGGAACATGACTCCTGAACCAATGAGAACCTGAAATCTTCTCACTACATTTTGTTATATACATACATTTTAAAAATACTGAGTGATAAGCCACATAAATAGAATGAAGGAAAAATACACAAAGAAAAGGCATTTGAAAAAATCCAGCACATTTTCTTGATAAAACACTTAGAAAACTAATAATAGAAGGGAAGTTTGACATGTAAAAGGCCATTTATTAAAAACCCATGGCTAACATCATTCTCAATGGTGAAAGACTGGAAGCTTTACTCCTAAGATCAGGAACAAGACAATGATTCCTTCTTTCACCACTGCTACTGAATATTGTATTAGAAGTTCTGGTCAGAACAATTAGACAAGAAAAAAGAAATTAAAGGTATCCAAGTTAAAAAGAAAAAAATTAAACTATTTCTATTTGCTGACAACATGATCATACATATAGAAAATCTAAAGGAATCACAAGAAACTATTAGAGCTTATAAACATGTTCAGTAACATGGCAGGGTGCAAAATCAATACAAAAATCACTTTTATTCCTATATAGCAACAACGAACAATCCAAAGAAGAAATAAAGAAAACAAGCACCTTTACAATTTCATCTAAAATAATGAAATATCAGGGAATAAGTTAACCAAGTTTGTCAAAGACTTCTAAACTGAACTCTACAAAACACTATTGAAAGTCATTTTAAAAGTTCTAAATAAATGGAAAGATATACCATGTACATGGATTGGAAGAGTTAATATTGCTAATATGTCACTATTACCCAAAGTGATTTAAAAATCCAATTCAATCCCCAAAATTTCAGCAACAATCCTAAAATTCATATGGAATTGCAAGAGATCCCAAATAAAACAATTTTGAAAGAGAACAAAGTTGGAAGACTCACATGTCCTAAACAAATAGTACTAAAAGCTACAATAATCAAAACAGTGCAGTACTTGCATTATGATAGACAAATAGACCAATGGAAAAGAACTGAAAGTCATAGACTCACATATCCATGGACAATTAATTTTCCACAAAACTACAAAGGACATGTAATGGGGAAAGAATAGTCTTTTCAACAAATGGTGCAAGGAAAACTGGTTACGCACATGCAAAAGAATGACTTCGGAACCCTACCTCATAACATATGCAACACTCATTTCAAAATGGAGCAAGGACCTAAATTTAAGAGCTAAACCTATAAAACTTTTAAAAGAAAACATAAGGGAAAATCTTCATAACCTGGAATTGGTAATGGATTTGTACATGTGACATGAAAAGCACAAGCAACAAGAGGAAAAAAATAGATAAATTTGACTTCATCAAAGCCAAAACATTTTGTGCATTAAAGAAAGTGAAAAGACAACCTACAGAATAGGAGAAAATAGTGCAAACCTATACCTAGTAAGAGTTTAATATTCAGAATATATAAAGAACATTTACAATACAACAACAAAAAGACAAACAACACAATTAAAAAATGGACAAAGGCTTGACTAGACATTTTTTCAAAGACGATATACAAGCATATGAAGATGGGTTCAGCGTCATAAACCGTTAGGGAAATGCAAATCAAAACCACAATGAGATACCACTTCACACCCAAAAGGATGACTATTATTAAAAAGAAGAAGAAGAAGAAGAAGAAGAAATGTTGGAAAGGATACAGAGAAATGGAGCTCTTGTGCATTGGTGGTGGGAAAATAAAATGGTACAATCACTGTAGAAAGCAATATGGCAATTCCTCAAAAAATTAAATATGGAATTAAAATATGACTTGGCAATTCCACTTCTAGACACATACCCAAAGAAAGTGAAAGTGGGGTCTCAAACAGAGACTTGTACAAAAATGTTTAAAGCAGCATTATTTACAATAGCTAAAGGTGGAAACAACCCAAGTGTCCATCATCAAATGAACAGATAAACAAAATGTGGTACATACACTCAGGGGAATATTATTCAGCCATAATAAAGAATAACATTATGAGCCATGCTGTAACATGGAAGAACTTTGAAAACATTATGCTCACAGAAATAAGCAAGGTACATAAAGACAAATATATGATTTCACCTATAAGAGATGACTAGAAATAGCAAATTCACAGGGATAGAAAGGAGATTAGAGATTACTAAATAATTAAGAAGAGGAGGGTTTGCTTGGAAACATTTTAAAAGAAAATACTAAGTGATCAATTATGGACTTCCTAATTTTTTAGACTACTGATTTCTAAATTACAAAATGGGAGAGAGACCAATAGGCTTGTATAACAGGCTATGTATTTGGGCACTAGATATAATTAGAGCTATGTTTTTAGAAAATTATTATAGAAGTAGCCAACATTTTATTGAAGAAGGGTATAAAGCACTTAGTCATTACAATTGAAATGCATACTCAAAAGGAGGATGCATACATCTATTGATTGCACTTCTGGGCTGCCTTAAAACACTTTTACCATACATGTATACATATAGAAATTCAACCACTTTTTTTGAAAGACAAATATTTTTGTCAATAGTATTGTGTCAATAAGATCTACTCATTAAATTTTTTTGCTTCTCTAACATCCAATTACTTTCAATAAGGTTCTATCCTAAAAGAAGAGCCTTATATTTTACATCAAATCATTTAGAAAGTTTTTCTCTAAGATATATTATTAACTGTAGTTATACCTATATAAAAGCCACACAAATCAGAGCATGCTGATTCTGCAAAAGGATGCACATTAGTGGAAAAGCTAATGATTTACTACTAACATTTTTGAAAAGATAAATTATCTCTATTGTTTAAAATAAAGGATCATGGAATCAAGTACTTTTAAAAACATGCTTGTTTCATATTTATGGATTGACTTCATGCTTCTAATATAAAGTAATGTTTTTAAAGGAAAACTATCAAGAAATATAAGCCAGTATTCACAGTTTGATGAATCTGAAACGTGTACTTCCAATTGAGAGATACAATTGCAAACAACAGCCTGCATGAAAGAAACAGAGAAAAACTGACTGAGGAGGTACAATAGAATTGAGTGTAGCTTTGGAAACTAGAGCTGTAATCCAGTTTGTAAGAAAATAAAGAATGAAAGTACTGGCCTAAACTCTACTGAATCACAGAAACCTAACACAATACAACACAAGTGACATCCTTTTCTCAAAGAGGCACAAGGCTCATTGACTCTGGTGATTCAATTACCCTCTCAACCTGGAAAAAACCCCCTCCTGAGTTGAGGTCCACCGGCAGAGCAGTGTGGAACAGCCTACATTGTACACAGTCGGTAAATATCTAAAAAGCTGCAGGCTTTAAAGAACAAGATACTCTGACCTTTTATGATTGCTACAGTGGTTCTTCAACAAAACACTACATACAATAGAGTTTCTTAAATGCTCAACAAAAGATTATATTTTTGATACAATATCTCTAAATATCTTAAGTTCACATGGTTATCTGTTTACTTAAATACTTAAATAAAATGCTTCATTAGTTAGTATGGAAAAAATAATGAAACAAAGTTTTCCTAAAATATAGATGATTCTGAATCTTGCTTCAATAATTTATAAATGTTCAAACAACACTACTTCTTCATTTCTCCTTTCATTCATTTATTTTTATAAATTCTGCAGACCTTGAATGAATAGAGTGTATACTAATTAGAATCTCAGAACAAATATTGAATTTGGGAATACCTAGGGAAAATTTAGTTAGTGTAGATCTTCCAAGATGGCCCATCATAATTCTCATAGCTCTTCTGGCTTAATGTCAGCAACACTACATTGGATACATTTTTAGCCACAATATTCACTAACTTCAAACTTTGAGCATTTTGTTTCACTTCTTTTCTGATGGGGTCATTACTAAACAAATAAGCTTCTATAAAGTTTCACATAAATGATTTGTTTTCAATTATAAGACAAAGGTCCTGGATGTTTGGGATACTAGGAAGTTAATAAATGAGATCCCTTTTCTCAATTTATCTTCTTAATTACAAAAAATACATAAACCACTGAGGATTTCCTATCCTAAAGGATTAAGTACCTACTATTTAGCACGGCATTCAAAATTTTTCATAACCTAATCCCAATTCACTTGTCTTCTCTCTTTCCCATCATTCTTCTTCAAGTAATCCAGGCTCTACTCTAGCCACACTGAATTTATTACTGTTCCCCAAAACCTGTTATGTCCTCTCTCACCTCCCTGGCTTTCTTTCCTCACATGGAATTCTCCTTCTGAATTACATGGATTGCAGCACTGACCACATTGAATTATGTTTAGAGTTTCTGTTTATTTGTTTTTCTGCTTGTTGACTTGTTTTAAAAATGTATGTGTTCATTCATAGATTACGAACTTCGGAAAAGGCAGGACACAGAAGTACCCTATTTCCCTTGCGTGGCAATGTGTTTGGCAGATAGCATGTGTTAAAAATGAAGAAACAACATAAATAGCAATCACTTTTATAGTATTATTATACTGAATGAGTAGGTAAAGTAATGATTCCACATCAACATATATTTGTTGAGCAATTCCATGTTAAACATTTTAGCATGCGAGTATTATTCAGCTCATACCACAACCATGCAAGCCAAATGCTATCATTCCTTTATTAGTGAGAGTAAAGAGGGTTCACAATAAATGGCCAATGTAAAAATTCAACTCACTCTTCAAGTCCTAATAAATCTGACCATACAGATTAATTCCACCCTGGCCCTGCCCCCAGTAATAACCTTTAATTCTCTTGAATTCCTAAAGCTACATAAATTTGTTAATTGTGTTTCTCCTGAAATGTTTTTCTATAAGTATCTTATTAAGAAACGATTTTTACATCTAAAAAAGCACCTGGTTGTAAAAGGAGAACTTACTGGATCTTTGCAGCATTTTATAACATTAATGTTAAACTCTGTAAAAAAAAGATTCTCTTTTAAAGATCAAAATTTTTGTTCTACTCATGTTCATAAAAGCATGTTTTCTCTTTGGGGTGTTTTCTTTTTGTATTTTTAGTTATGGCTCTGTCAGTCCTTATGAATTAACAAATATTTAAAAACTTGAGTTTTAAAAAAAGGAAAAACTCGATTCCTTTAATCAATCACTCAATCAAAAACTTGATTCCCTTAATCACTTAATCAAGTGCCTCAATGAGCCAGACTGAATTCCAAAAATTTTAAACAATGATATTTCACAAATTTTAAATTCTTTGAAAATCTAAAATCATTTAGCAAGCTTAAACTACAGTCAATCTATCTATTCAGTGAATGTCCTGCTTTAGAAAGTCATTAATTAAAACAAATTATTTTTAAAATAATAAAAAACAAATACCCCCTTTTTATTCTAATCATATCACAACTTAGAAGAGCCTAATAAATAAAATGTGCCACATTTTCAAATTCCTATAGAAATACTATAAATAGCTTTACCAAATTTACTAAGATAAGCTTTGTTTTATTCACAGGTAATAAGAGAGATGAAATGCTGTTATTAATTTTCATTTGCAGAGCTAATTCTGAACTTACCTTGTTTGCAATACTTGTGATGAATGATTTGATATCTAGATTAGTTGGACAGCTCTTCTGACAGGGAGCATCTACACATTTCAGGCATCTAGGAAATAAAATAATTGGGTTAAGGCAACTACAAAGTAACTCAAATAATATTCTGTGTATTCTCTACCCAATATCTATTCAGCATAATTGTCTAGTAAGAACAAATAAAATTACACTTTTTTTTTAAGGCAATAAATGAAATATATTATCTGTGTTTTCTGTGTTTCACCTTTTGTCCTGAGAGGAATAAGTTAGCTCCACTCTGGCTAATAACAACTCCTCCTTGTGCTTCCTTCTAGACTTAAGTGGAGCAAACCTGTGTAAGATACATCGTTCATTTATTTACCGTAACATTCTTATCCTGAACCCTGGCTACATTAACAATGCACATTCCGTCTTTTATGATAAAAGATTTGTGTCTCCTGTTGACCATAATTGCTATACAAATGCAAAGGTAGGACCTCTTTTCTTCTTCCTTCATTCCTTTCCTCCCTCTCCCTCCAATTTTCTGAGGTCTTTCCACCTACATATCATAAACATGGCAATTGGACTGTGTAGAGGACAATATTATGCATAGCCCAACTCCATCCCCTTCTGGACCAAAGTTCCTATGCCCTCAGCTGAAGAGAACAGGTTCAACCAAGGTCATACCCTCTTTCCTGGAAAGAGGATCACAACCTAATTACAGGCCAGCGAGAAGAGTTAGAGGCCAGCCCCTTGGCCACATATGGGAACAAGTAAGTTTACAGGGATCCAACGGGGACTTTATTGTGACTATGAAACATTCTGCCCAGCTCTGCATCCTCCTCTCCTCTACAAATGTTGATCTCCAAATAAACTTCCCGCATACTGATCTCATCTTAGAAACTGCTTGCTGGGGAACTGACCACAGACATGCTTAAACTACAATGTGCCTAAGAACGACACCAGGTGATTCCACAGACAAGGCCCTGGTGAGCCTGAGTTACTGATCTAGGAATCTGCATCTTGGAAAAAAGTACTTAAGGTGAGTCTGATATATAAGATTCCCACATATGTGAGAGCTATAAATTGATATTTACTACTTCAGGACAACTAAAACCACTGGCTAGAATCTTCCCATATTTGTACATTAACTTATGTATCAGTTTATTTATTCATTCATTTAACAAATATTTATTGAGTCCTTGTCACATGGCAGACCCTGGGATCTGAGAATATAAAAGTTATGAACAAGTACACCATAGTCCTTTTCTCATGGAACGTGTAATTTAGAGAAAACAGAGATATTAAGGTAATCGCAGTCCAGTGGGATCAACGTGAATTTTGGTGAAATACAGCATGCTAAGGCATAGGAGGGACAATAGCCCTGGAGGGAAAGAGTTGGGAAAGGCTCTGTGAAAGGAATAATACTTAAATGGAAGCTTAAAGAATGACCAGACATTAGGGACGCCAAGGAGAGTGGACTTGAGCCAGTCCGAAGAATGTTCCAAGGATAGAAACTGTATTAGCCAAGGGCTGAAGAGAAAAGAAAATGACAGGGTCGGTATGTCAACGGAACTTGGTCTAGCTAGAGCATAAAGTGAGAATAGGAGTAGAGAGAAATTAGGCTGTAAAGATGCAACTTAAGAAGATATACTACTGTCACATCTGTCAGAAGACCAGAATTCTCCAAGAAGTTCACTGAGAATGAATTCTACATTGCTAAGTGGCAAAGGTGACTAGCTGGTTCATTTTCTATCCACTTCTATGGGTAAAAACCTTGGTTCATTTCCTTCATGAAAATAATGCTGGTCTCCTTGTTATTCTTTTGTTAGTAGAAGAGTCCTCTCCACTATCTGAACCAATTTCTTAGTACCTAATTAATATCTTGTTTTTAAATCTGATCTCTTTTCTTTGGTTTGTGCCCTTAGCCTTCTCTCTAGATTAAATTTTACACAATGAGTACCAAAGGCTTTTCATACTCAATTGTCCTCTCTGAAATGCAGTCATTAAACCTCTTCCCTACCATTTCTCTAAATGTCATTGTTTGATTCATATCTATTATTTGGTTGAATTTCTAATGTCCCATTTCTTATGTGTTTTTTTATTTCCCTGAAAAGCTGCCATTGAGTTCAAAAAAGAATTTCTTGCAAGTAAGATTAGTAGCATACATTGCAAAACAATACAAAAAGAATATAACATATGGTCTATTTGGTCCTTAGTACTGAAATGTGGTGATACTTATGGTACATGTGTTACCCTCACATCAATGAATATATTGAATATCAATAGTGGCTCAAAAGGATTTCCTATTATATGATCAAATAAAATAGCTAAAAGTTTACAAATACGTCATTGCAAGTATTCTTTAATTTATTTTAAAAACCATTTGAACAGTTAAAAAAGTATCTGCCATTCCACAAGAATAAAGTAACAATATGTTTATTTCATGTAGATTCTGGTTATCCCTATGAAGCCACACAGTTTCTGATTTTTTTTGTAACATCCAACTTGAATAATAAGGCAATTAAAAGCTGGAGTTATAATGTCGGCAGGTATGAATAAGACAAATTAATGCGTAGTGTATTTTTCTGTTCTTCCAGTGAAAACTTAAATTCAACATAAACAGATTCACTTAACAGCAATCACAATGTAAAGATTTTTAGTTGTAGTTATTAAGCCTCTTTACCAAATAATTCTCCTTTTATTATTGAGCTAGTTCACAAATAACAGCTGTTGGAAATGTCAGATGTTAATGAGGCAGGGCAACGCAAACCTGAATTGTAGCATTCTTTTTTCTTTGGCGCCATGAATATGCCAGAATGGGCAGACTCTGATAATAATACCATCTTGCAATTCTCTAAGCGCTCTGCAGACTAAAGTGCATCAGGCTGCCATTAATCCCACTTATCACTCTGACAGCTCAGTAATTACACTACTGCTATAGCCAGGTAGTCCTAATAAAATATCAACCACTGCACTGGAATGCATACTGGTGAGATGTTTTATTAAACTTGGGGGGAGGGGGGGTTTGATCATCAAGTGACATTAGTGTTGACCTATTTTTCTATTTGACAATAAATTATCCTTTGACCATGCCATAATAGATATTACAGAGTGCATTTACTGTACCAAATCAGAAAGGTACTGCATTACAATGATGTAGGCAAATGGTGTAAATACAATAGCAGAAATGCATGGCAGAATGTTATTACCTAAATTACCTTAAATGATTGATACCAAGAAAAATCACAGACACAGTACTTAGGGGACTATGTCAACAATTATGGTAAGCCACAGTTTCACATAAATTTTTCCTGAGAAGTAACATTTGAAATAAACTTGTTTTTATCTTCAGTCACTTAATTCTCCTCCTGTCTTTCAGTTATTCTGTTATTACACAGTTTAATTTTAAATGTATTATAAGAGACAAAAGTTGATTTAGATAAACAAGTATGCAATATTTATATAATGCCTGAATAATTACAGTTATACTAAGAGGAATATATTACATTATTTTTAAAGGCAATGAAATATCTCAGATGTTTTACTAGTGATGAACTTTTTTTCATTCACATATTTAATAAAAAGCATATCAATGGATTTCATTAAAAGCAAAATATAGAGTCCTTAATAAATGTTAATCTTTCATGATTCAGCATGACCATAAAAAAGTATGGAAATCTTAATACCTCTATTTAAAGGACACAAACAGATAAAGGAAGCATTTATCCAGGATATTCCTCTAGGGCAAGAAAGGCATGATTCTCTGCAACCCCCCCCCCTCAAATATCGGTGAGGCAGGACAGTTTTATTCCATAGCATGACACCAAAAATTATTACAAAAATAAGCAGCTTTTCATTTATCACACTTCTGAGAACAGATGCCTGCTTCTTTCATTGATGAACATCCATGGCAGTTGGGATTTTAACCTGTGCTAGTCAGACTATTTTCTACACCATGAGACAAATGACGAAATTAATTTCTTTGAGTTAAAAAAAAAAAGTCATATAAATCCATTTAACACCTTAAAGCCTCATGTTGCATTTTCTTTGGTTTCACTAGACTTTAGTTCTCCTAGGCTTTGGTTCAATCAAATCAGCATTGTTCTCTCAGGCTACGTATGATCTAAAATAAATTAATCTACACAAATCTAACACAGCAAGGTAGTATTTATATTTAAAATTATTTTCCAATTTTAATATTGCATTTCCTCAGGTCTTCAATGTTCAGTACCTTCATTTGGAATGTCTACCTAATTGTGATGCAGCATATGGGCACAGCACCTAACTTCCCAGCCCTATAAGTGCCAGTCTAGTTAGGTGCATATCTAATATTCTTCCTTAACTGTGCAATATTCCTACTGAAAACTAAGCAGCATGGAGTATCAGGTTGAATGGAAGGAATGTGGAATCAAGAAATGGAGGCTGGAAATATTGTACATGTGACTGAGTTCCACTGTTGTCATCCCTTGTGCCAGACCCCATAATAATTAAAGAGCCTAAGAAAGACAGCTGGTATCTTTAAAATATGATGTGACTAACTCCATGTTCCAATCATAATTAACAGAAAAGAGCTATCTTCAGCTTCCAATAATTCCCTGACTATTAAATATCTCTTTGCATCCCTCAATATTCTATTAACAGCCCTTCCTACATACGTTTACTCTGGTTCCCAGATTATACCACAGGTTCTTACCAGTTTAAGTATATTTGGAACTGACTTTGAATATTTCTAATATGCATGTTGGCCGAGCTCCTACATTCTGCTCAGCTGGAAAGCTACGGCAACATCATTAAAAGTACCTGAATTTGTAATATTGTGCACACCAGTCAATTTCATGTTCACACCAGTCAATTTCATATTCATGCATTACAAGTTAATATCACAACTATTTTTAAATAAAGGTATTTATCTACTAGAAATTACCATTAGCATGTGATCCTTCAAATTAGTTCAAGAGAAGAAAATTTAGAACAGTACACAATTCACATAACTGAAGTTGAAAATGTTTTGTTGGGTAATGATCATAAGTCTGGGAATAAATACATAGTTTAAAACTTTTCTACAACCTTCTCTGTAGTCTGAGTCACATAATTATTGGTTTTCTCTACCAATAGCCAAAAAAAATGCATATTTTGTACTTTTTGCATATTTTGAATTAAATGAAAGGATTTAAGTTAAATTCAATACTCAGTTTTGATCTTCACATACAAGAAATTCTTCAGAATTAATGTCTACTTTCTCTCCATTGTGAAAATGAGAGGATTGAGGCACCAGTAATCTTCCAAAAGCATAACAAGACCAGTGGCCAAAACAGCTGAGATAAACTACTAGAATACATTTACCACTGCACTCAGTACTATCCAATCCATGTCTGAAGACAGGTTAGAATTTTAAAAGGTGGTGTCCTATTTATCGCTTCCCTTGGTAACATCAGCCCTGCTTGTGAGAATAATCTGAGTACTGAGAAAGAGGCAGCTAAAAAGTCACAGTTAGAAAAATGTCCAGTACTATCTCTCCTGCAGTCTAAATCCAGTTCAAAGAAACAGGTGAAAGGTAGTTAGTCTTAACGATATCTTCAAGAGGCTCCCCAAGTAAAGATGAAAAGGTTACACATTTACCATATTATACAACTTCTAAGGCTTATTCAATCTTAGAAGTCATCAAAGCTCTGTAAGAGAAGGGAAGTGACTTGTCTAAGACTCACTGGGCGTTAATGGCTAGTTTTACTAACTCAACCCATTGCCCTTCTACTTTTAGCACTTACTGTACTCTTCTTCGTATGCCATTACTAGGAAGAGAACTTAATTACAACTTTTAAACAACTTTGGTTTAGCCATTTGTGTTAGGAAGATATTCTTTTATTAGCATATACTTAATTTTTGAAATTAAGTACAATATGAAAACCTCCATGCAATCAAATTAACCTACATATGATTGCCCTGCAAGCAAGTGAATATCTCCATAAATATTTAGTACATATCACCTTTGAAAATTTTTATACAAACATACTGTCCTATTTATTGAACACAGAGAGTATCAACATGAGCAAGTATCTGAGAAGTGCTGCTCTCAAACTTATATTTTTCTCTTTCTTTCACTCCAAGAGATTTAGAAAGAGAAGATGAGATGTGGAAAATAAGCTTTTGGTGTACAGAAGCAGAATAAGAAGGATGTGACAGAATCAGTGTACATTAACAACTGAAGGAAGATTCATTGGAAGAAAATACACACATCTTGGATATATGTACAAGATAGAAATAATGCATATGAAAGAGAAGAGAGCCCATCCAGAGGAAGTAAAGTTAGTCCTTAAAGCTTCAGAAGATTTTATACATTGAAATAGCAAATAATAAAATATGATTTAAATAACAATACCAAACAACAATGGTCAAAATACTAAAAAGAAAATACGTTTAATTGCCAAATGAGAAGTACTGATGATTATGCTGAGGGTTATGGGAAAGAATGAGGTCACTGTAGGTTACAGCCATGAAGGAAGAGAGCTTCATCACTAATTTCTCTGTAATGAATTTATTTAACAAAGTACAACATAGTGACTTATAGACTGAATAACTGAAATGGAATAAAAGTAGGTTATGATATTTCTAATATAACAAGTAATGATTAAGTATTGATCAGATTTTGTATGTGTGTGTGTGGTTTTTTTTTTGTTTGTTTGTTTTTTCTGTATGTCAATAAGACAAAAATAGTTCCAGGAAGGTCAGTAAATAGAGAAAAAACAAAAATACTTACTTAATGATTTTCGACCCTGTAGACAGACACTAAAGTTTCTGGTATAATTTTATCACTGCCACTTGCAGCTACAGCAGAGGTATACTTTTATCAAGAGTATCAGAGACTACAGATAAAAGCTTCATTTTATGTCCTGGAGGGATGGTCTTGTTGGCAACACTCTCCTAGGAAGCCATGCTTTATCCCCTTTAAAGATGGTGGGAATGGAGAGTCCTTAAAGGGACTGAGAACAATGGCTAGACTTAAGAGTAAGATAAAGAGCTTCCTCTGCCTTGCAGCAATAAGATAAATAGTGATAAGCCATGAACCTAGGGTTCCTTATAAGATCTGCCAATACTTCACATATGTAGTGTGTGAGTGCATGTATCCAGACATATGTGAATGCTTACATTAATTAATATAAGCAAGCTCAAATGTGCTTGCTATCTAAAGCCTTTGAATGTATTAACTCAGGAAGTACAGCATAGAAGTTAAGAGTACAGGTTCTAGAGCTTGATTGCCCATATTTAATTCCTGATTTCGTATATCTGGTTTTAAAACTTTAGACAAGTGACCCAATCTCTGGAAATCAGTTTTTTTCATTTGAAAATGGGAATAATAATTTGCACTTCATAGATTTGTTATAAGAATTTTAATAAAGCATACCCTTATACTAAAGAGTATACACTTCTTTAGTTGCTTAACAAGCATTCTCTATAATCCTCAAAATGATCTGAAAGTTACGTAGTGTTTTCTCTTTTTTAATGTGGGGGGATCAGTGAAGAGGCATAGGGTAGTTTTACAGTTATTTACATATCTTAAACATAGTAGATCTCTGATAAACATAAACATATGCTTCAAGTGTCCATTTTGGAAATTCAAGTGGAAATTCAAGTGTCCATTTTGGAAATTCAAAATTATTTCCATCTCAGGAGAATCAGAGAAAGCTTCCCAGACAAACATTCAACAGAGAGGTTGAAGGACAAGTAGGATTTATGGCGAAAGGAATGCAATATTGAGAGAAAATTCTGGATGCATATTTGCTTCTTCTCTGTATTCCACATAGAAGTTGTCACTGAACCATGTACATTTAAGCTGAGGAAGGAAGGAAAGAAGGAAGGAAGGAAGGAAGGAAGGAGAGAGAGAGGGAGGGAGGGAGGGAGGGAGGAAGGAAGGAAGGAAGGAAGGAAGGAAGGAAGGAAGGAAGGAAGGAAGGAAGGAAGGAAGGAAGGAAGGAAGGAAGGAAGGAAGGAAGGAAGGAAGGAAGGAGAAATTTTATTGCCTAATGCAATTCACTAAAAAAAAATAGTTTGTGAATTTCTTCAGGGCAAAGACTATAATACTTCTTTGATTCTGAGCACCTATAGTAGTAGTTGACCTATACATCAGTGCTCAAATGTGTGGAAAATTCTTGAGCTAGTCACTATACTTCTTCAGAACTCAAACCACTGAGCACAACATATCAATCTCATTAGTGATACAGTGTTATTTATATGGAATATTTTCCTCTTAAGGCTTCTGATCATGCCTCCATGCTAATGGTATGATATAAAATTGTTCTTCTAAAAATCTGTTAAATTCAAGATGGAAGGTTAGATTACACAATGTACTGTGAAGCTTATATTTTTTAAAAATGGCTACATTCTAACTAAAAGCATAACTGATTTTTATTATGAATGTATGTACATGGTTGAATAAGTATCTGATGGATGCAATTGGCAAATATGAGAACTGAAGTGATAAAAGAGGTTTGGCTTCATCCCTTCTCCACATATCTCCTTAGTCTTCTGCATTTTCAATGTCCAGGTCAGGCATATTCCTCCCTTCCCCTTTTCAATCACTGCCACCTGGTGAGATGATAACAAAGTCTTTTCTATCCTTCTGGTGGGAAAGCACTTTCTCCAGACAAAATATGCTATCAATATATAAATATGGTATATATTAGGTATAAGTGTTCATAATCAAGGAAATATCTATATTTCATTTGCCATTTTAATTTGGATAAGTTTATATACAAGTGACCATATATACCAATAAGAAGGATCAATTACACATTTAGTTACAACATAACTATTTTCAAAAGCCCAAGCTGCACAGTACAGTGTAGCTCAACCTACCATTTGTAATGTAACTCTAAACTGCCATACGTAATTTTTTTTTCAAACCAGCACATTATTGCTTACCATAATAGTGGACCCCTTCACAATCTAGATAGCTGTTACATGATGCTGAATATACCG
Source organism: Dasypus novemcinctus (assembly GCF_030445035.2). Classification (NCBI taxonomy): domain Eukaryota; kingdom Metazoa; phylum Chordata; class Mammalia; order Cingulata; family Dasypodidae; genus Dasypus; species Dasypus novemcinctus. Next base: position 27,725,553 of record NC_080681.1, on the reverse strand, counting down.
TTGATCCTCCAGGACCTTAGATGGAACTGGATGACTGTACCGACAGTTTTTATTATAGCTTTCGCACTGAAAAATAATCACAATTCACCTCCACTATTTCCCTAGTAGTGTAATAAATTCTCTGATTTATATGGAGAATCCTTCGAAGCTTCTAAGAAAAAAGACATTGTCTTTTTGAGAATATTAATCTGCTGTGCAAACTATCTTTTCAAGTTTTGAAATACCTATTGTATGTCTACCTTAATGTCAGTGAAGCCCCTTTAGCAAAAGTAACAAAAAAGTAATATATACATAAAATTCATAAATGCTCTAGCAGCAGTTTTCAGTATATTTCAAAACTAAAGAATTTGTATATTTATGACTTATTTGCAAGTAATATAATAAATAAAGGTAATAATGACATATAGATTTGCTCCTTTTTTCTACTAAACGGAGGAACAAAGTCAAATAATTTAATCCTTAAGTAACATTGGTAATGTATTATGATACAATTCCTAAATTTATGGTATATGTTGATTTTTAAAATAATATTTATTTAATTTATAAATATCCCTAAAGACTGTGTGGACTAAGTTTAGGGAGAGAATTTTTTACTTTTTACAATGTTATACTATATGGGTTTTTTTGCATGAGCAAGTATGACCTATGTAATTTTAAAAGTAATAAAAATATGTTAGCTGGTAACTAAAACAACATTATGCTGTGCAATTAGTAATTTTTACATTGGTCATATGAATAGACCAGGCAAAAGCAAATACATGATGCTCCCATATTCTCTTTTCTTCTCTCATGAACCAAAGTGTCCAGTTAAGGGTTTCATTGGATAACCAAAATGAAACATACTTCTAAGTAGTTAACGGTTTACAAGGTTAACAGAACAAAGGGTCAGGTCTGGTTAAAGAAATAAAGAGTGAATGAAAGCACAAGTTTTATGGAGTAACTCATTAAGTTAAACAACAATGGAAGAAAATAGTTGGCCTTAAAATTATAAGATAGCATTCCTCCAGAATCAAATTTAGAAACAAATAAACTTATCCAAATCTTAGCTAAGTATTATAGAGCATTTAGAACAATTCAATGCAAAATTACTAATCAAAAAGTGGTATGTTCTAATCTCTGTGCTGGTGGACAGGACATTTTTCTAGAACTTACATGGAAGATGGTGACTTAAAAATATATTGGACTTAATTCATATTAAAGTTTCAATAGAGCTTATAGTCAGCTTTTTAAAAAAAAATAAGTGCAATAGTAATTGCAATTATTTTAAAGGTTGAAAGAATATTTGGAGAGAAAACAATAGCTATATCTGGATTTCCTTCCTTTAGGAACTGTTGTGTTTCATGTAGGGTGCCCATACAAGTTTATCTAAAAGTTTTACTACAGAAAAAATAATGCTGCTCCCTCTTTTTTAGTATAAAATGTAAACGCACACATATAGAGCTAATTTAAATTTTAAATATGCATTCGCTTTCCTTATCTAACTCTGTGCATATTACTCCATTTAAAAGGAAAAATTTATTCAGCACAAATTTTTAAAAAATGCTTTAATCAGTCCTGAAGATCTTTTTAAACATGCATCTGATCATGACATCGTCTTGCTTAAAGACCTTCCACTTTTCCACAGAATATCCGATCTAAGATTTAAACTTCTCTTGGTGCAAAATGACCTATGAACTTTAGCTCTTGCCAGTTTCGTTTCTAAGGTTCCAGCTGCAACTCCTATTCCACTCCCAGAGCTCTGTTTGTAGCTCCATAATCTGGCCAAGGAATTTTAAACTTCTATGCATTCCAACATGCCCTACTTCCTGAAGATACACCCTTCAAGCACAAGTTAGAACTCAGCTCAGGTGTCGCTCACGGAGGCCCCTGGCTCTTGCCATCCTGCTCTCCCATAGCATCCTGTGGCTTCCTTTATCAGAGCAATTATTACACTAGACTGCAACAGCTGACTCTTATTTCTGGTCTCTCTTCAATTTCTCTCTTCCATAAGAAATGGTTGGGTTCCTTGACTTTGGTGTTGATCTACTCAGAAGGAGATTACAGTGGTACCTTAGTACTAGACATTGATTGGTTCCAGTAAGCGCTTTTTCACATATTATGACTTGCGACACACTGCCGCCCACTAACTGCTTCTCATTTACCCAAATTAATAACAGCTTTTCCACTTCCTCGAGTGTTTGGGAACACTGCTTTGCTATTATTTTAACTCCTTTCCCAATATCAGCCTTTTTTTATTTTTAGTGATGGTGGAGACCATGGTTCTAGGCATACTGTATTTCCTAGCAAGGTCAGTCATGTATATACCGCTCTCATATTTCTTTTTTTTTTTTTTGCTCAATGGTGGTGCAAAGTTATTTTCTTTTCTGCTTAGCACTATCACCGCTCATTTTCTAAGGACCCATGACGATTTAAAAAATGCAAAAATACACATTCGCCTACCATATGGGAGGTCCATGGTTCAAACCCAGGGCCTCCTTGACCCACGTGGAGCAGGCCCACGTGTAGTGCTGATGCATACAAGGAAAGCGGTGCCATGCAGGGGTGTCCCCCGCATAGGAAGCCCCACGCGCAAGGAGTGCGCCCTGTAAGGAGAAGCACCCAGCGTGAAAGAAGTTCAGCCTGCCCAGGAGTGGCGGCCACACACACGGAGAGCTGACACAGCAAGATGATGCAACAAAAAGAGACACAGATTCCCAGTGCCGCTGACAAGAAATCACTAAGATCCATGTTTCCAGTCAAATTACAGACAAAATAAAAACATTTCGAAACAATCTATAGTAATATCAAAAATTTGAGTTATAAAAGATAACTGTAATCATGACCAAGTATAATTATACAACATATGGAACATTTTTGTTCAACATATCATGCTCCAAATATTTTTTTCATACTTTTTTTTGCTACAACATTTAAAGTAGCTAAGTCAAAACTGTTCCCATTAAAGCAGTTATGCAGACCATTACTTAAGACTTTTTAAAGTGACTTAGACACTATTTCTGTCCAAAGGAGTTTAATGCACAAGTGTCAGTGTTGACATTGCACATGAAGAATATGCAGAAATTGCAGGAGATTACTGAATATGAAAGGAAAACAAATAAATAATATAAGTGTTTAATTGTCTCAGTTTAACGCATGTCTTAAGGTGAACCAAGGATCAGGCAATGGCTGTTGGAAAATGAACTAATGTAAAGAAGGTCTAACTGTTAACAGAAGATTTTGAAAAAATTAGCCTAGAGACTAAAGGACACAACAATCACAAATAACAAGTTGGACATAATTAGCTGCTTACAGCTTAATAAGATTTAAAGCCTTAAAATAAGGGAACAAAGGGCTAAGTGCAAATAAGATATTTTTGTAAAAGGGAAAATTCCATCAGCCACTCTTCTAATGAAATGCATCAAAACACTGACAATGCTGGCACAGTCTGTCACATGCACCATTAAATTTAAGAAAGCTGAATGAGAAATCTGAGTGAAGGTAATAGAGCTTAAATGGAATCATTCGTGGAATCATAACATCTTATTTCCTTCATTTTTTTCACTCCCTCACACCTTTGTTCCTTCCTTCCTTCTTTTCTTCCTTCCTTCTTTCTCCCCCCACCTTCCTTCAATCAACAAATACCTATGTAGCTCTCACTGTTTCCTGAGGATTTTCCAGGTTCTGGAGATACCAAGATGAGTAAGAGACAGGTTCTGTCTTCATGAAGCTCACAGTGGAGGAATCACACCAATAAATACACGTGCTCAGGTAACATGGAAGCGTGGTAATGGAGAGATGCAAGAGCGTACATGCTTCCCCTGGGCTCAGAGCAACCGCATTGATAATGTGAAAGACTGTTCAGTTATCATGGATGACTGAATGACTGTGGTATGGATTTTTTCCTTCGCTGTGTGTGTAACTAACTGTGCCATGTGGACAGCTCGAGGAATACAGGCCTTCTCAAATAGAGACTATAAGGAACCGGAAGCATTTGTTAACATCTTTCTCAAAGTGGCACAGAAGTCTCTGCCCAACTACTTCTGATTCACTCCAATGTAAACCAATCATTTCTTCTTTCAAGGTGAGTCACATACCCACACGTCATTCATTAAGTAATCACCAAAATACAGTATCTTAAAAGCAATGCAGTTTAAGTGATTCTGGATTCAAGTACAGCTCTAAGGTTTATAAGATTTGTGACCCTTGGAAAGTTGTTTAAATTTTTAAGCCCCCAGTTTTCTCACCTAAATTGCTGAAGTTGTTATAGGGAGGATTACATAAATTAATACATGTAAAACATTCAGAATATTGCCTGACATACAGTAAGTGCTTAATAATGTAAACTGTCATCATAAATCATATTATTATTTATGTAGGAACAATGTAGAATACAATGGAAATGAGCATTGTTTTTCATTAGCTACTGGAAAGTGCAGTATTATGGTAAAAACTATAAAATAATGACTACTATAAAGGTTATTGTAAAAATTCAGATATTATGAGAAACACTAAAAATACTTTGCTCATAACAGCTGCTCAATAAAAGATACTTTAAATTTTTTTGAAAAATACATTGCTCTTCCAAGCCTACTCAAGGGGGCTTGGGGAATTCAGAAGTGAAGTTGTATCATTTTAATAAAACTACAATGTGTAACCATCAGGAAATCATAAGGAAAAAACGTGCAAGCTGCAAGTGCCATGGCATTCATAAGGTTTGAAAACAGCAACCAAAATCACAAAGTCAAGCATAAACTGATCTCCCTAGATACACCACTAGCATGATGCGCCATATTTAGCTATGATTTGGTAATCACTATATCATGTCTCCATATGACCTCTTATTTAGTTTCTTATTAATGGCTTTGAGTGGGACTGCTCCAGTAATCTGTATTTGGTACTGTGGGCATATTTATATGTCAAAAATGAAAAAAAGATATCGGAGCCTAGAGTGTGGAAGCAGGCAGGGAGGCATATGAATCTCATTTTGTCAAGGGAGACTCTCTGATAGAGATATGATGTTGCCTTCTTTATTCCCCACATCTAAAATGGATATTTTCCCAAATACATGAGCGCATTTCATATGATGGGGCAAAATCTAAATTCTCTATGTTAATTATATAGAATGGGAAAGAAGAAAAACTTATTTTATAATTGTGGAGAATTCATTGGCCTTATGTACTACATTTTCATTCAAGCTGTGAAATTTCTTATCTGCTCACTTTTTGACATTTTTTTAAGGTGAACTTTTCAGAATGATCCCACTGAGCAGAAATTGCTTCACAAGCTATGAAGATATTAATCTGTTCTCCCAAAATAGTGGATGCATAAATCCTCGAGGGGATGTTGTTAAAGTTCCATATACAAGATGAAAGTACAGTATTGATTTTGGTAATACTAATACAAAAGCAGTATTTTTAGTTAAACATGCTATATATTTTTTTCAATTATTCTGTCTTTACTCTTGCTATTCCTTCCATTCAAAATTTCCTCCATCCTCTTCACTCACACTTCTCAAAGTCTGTGAACATTCTTCAATAACAGCACAGTTTTCACCCCTCTTGAGAAACCTTCCTTGACTATACCCTCTCCTTCTAAAGGTTATTCATTTCCTTCTTCATGTCTCCACACAATTCACAATATTCTATCATCTTTTTAACTACCTTTATCTCTAATTAGCCTGATAGGTCCTAAGAGGATATTGATTCATTCATACAGCAAACATCTTTTTTTCTTTTTTGAGGTACTGGGGGCCAGGGATTGAACCCAGGACCTCATATGTGGGAAGCTGGCACCCAACCACTGAGCCATATCAGGTTCCCTGAGTTGGTTCCCTTCTTTGTTTTGCTTGTTGTTTCTTTGTGTTTTTCCAGGAGGCACGAGGAACCAAACCTGGGACCAAACCTGTGGGAGGTGGGGACTCAAACACTTGAGCCACATCCACTCCCAGCAAACATCTTTTAAGTGTCTGTTAGGTGCAAAGCAATGGGAAACCAACGGGAAGCAAAAAACACTCAGATCCCTTCTTTCTATAGCTTAAGGTTAAACAAACACAGTAATATTTCATTGCCAACTAAGATAAAACTATGATAGCATAGAACAGTGGAATCATGGGATGAGGAAAGTCTTCCTGCCATCTCTAAGATGAACAGGAGTTACTTAGGGTGAAGAGTATAGAAGATGCAAAAGAAACAGATGGGCAAATGTCATGAGATAGCAGGAGGAATAATAAGTTGGATGACTTGAAAGCTGGCCATTGTGATTGGAAGAGGAAGTGTATTTTAGTAGCTAATCATAGCAGGTGCTTAATGAATGAATGATAAAAAGAAAGAAAAAATGATTATGCTCAGTTTTGGAGGGTTTGTATTACTCTTTTCTTGAGAAAATTAAAAACTTCAGAAAGTAACTTTTTTTCCTATTACTATAAATAAGAATATTTTAACCATGTTGACTTTCCCTTTTTCATATATTTAAAAATAATTTAGAAAGCTATAATTCAGTATTAAATATATAAAGTATTTATAATGCAGCTAAACTAAAAAACAGATATCTTATATACATATGCTTACCGAGGATGTATTTATAATATTTAGCATGTTTCACTTTGGATTGCAAGGGGATATAAATTGTATAATCTCTTCAGGAAAAAAAGATCATCATTTATGATAACTTATTATATAGCATTACCAAATGAATGCTCAAAAAGTCAGCTTTGCACTAACAGTTCTTTTGCCTGCATTACTGAATTCCCATAATACACAGTGCTATAGAGAAAGGAATGTCTGTCCCTGAGTGATTATCTCATTGATAGACATCTTTCCATCACAAGGTGATTCAGTCACAAGACAGACAGGAAACACCTAAAAATTACCTCTCAGGAAAACAATTCTGAGACTCTCACAGAAATTGCCCCCTCTGCATTGAGAAAGCACTTGAAAGAGTGTTTTCTGGTTCCTACTGTGTTATCAACAAATATATGTCTGAAAAAATTATTTAGTCTAAGTAGACCTCAGTTTTCTTATCTGTAATAAATGGGTATATGATTAGGCTGTCTCAAAAGTCCCTTCTAACACAAAAGGATCACTATTCAATGGTCCCTTCAAATGTTTCATGAATGTTATAAGATTTTGAGAGTAAAAATTAAAAACTATAAGAACCACATTCAGTTTTTGGCTTGGGGGAAAGTTGATAACCACTAAAATTTTAAATTCTGAACATTTTATAAATGGTATATAGTTTGAACCTAATGGTTACACCTTTACTCTCACTAGCAGTATGGAAATGAACGTGTGAAAAATTTGAAAGAAATCCAATCCACGGGAATATAAATGGTAAAAAATTCGACAACACTGATCTAGTGCAAAATGATTGGCTTCCTCTTGATGAGGATGTCAAATGTTTCTAGGCTACCTATTCTGAATGTCCTGACACAGTGATTAGCAAAATTTAGGAATAAATCCTTATAAGAGCTGTTTAAGTCCATTTTTGAATGTCAGGAACTGACTTCCTTTTTCTACATTGCAGTCAACAATTTCCATTTATTTCCATTCACATCATGTAAATTTAACTTCCAGCCCAGGAAACATCAAGTTCCTTCCTAGAAAGTTTAGCACAAAATAACAAAAAACCAAACATATAAATAAACAAACACTGGGCCTGTGGCCCAAAAATCTGAATTTAAGTCCTATCACTGCTACTCATAAGTTTTGGGGCTAACTAACACCTTTCCATACCTTTCTCCATCCAGGGGGAAAAAAAAAGGTATCTACCTTAGAAACATGTTCAGTAAAGTCAGGAGCACAGATTAGCTAGCTATTCAAGTCACACTTTATTTCATTTACACATTCCATTTGCTGATATTCATAGCTCTTCTATCACCACCTTAGCTGAAGGATGACTGCCTGGGGTTAAGTCTTTCGAATTCTGGTTTGCTTACGTGCTGCCTGACTAGTCTATAAACCCCATAGATTAGAATCTCTCTAGAGATGACAATCAGAAATATTCCACTAAATTTCCTAAGCATCTGTTGCATCGGAAAGCATCTGTCAACTAATCATTAGGTCTGTTTTTTATTCCTGTTGTCCTGTCTCCCTCCTTATTTCTAGTCTATTCCTCTTAAATTTATTAAAATCCTGGCTTTTGAGACTTTACTGCCTAAGTAGCTTTTAATAGTATGCTCAACTACTCTTAAGTAATCCCAAAAAATGATTCTTACGGCTATATATATCCTTTGATATATCCTTTCACTTCTAACTATCAAGTTACATACCAGTGGAAAGTGGCATTTATCCAAACTAACATTGGTATACTTCACTTAGAAGACAAGTAAGAACTATTTTTTGTTTAAGATTATATAGAACTATTACGTTCTGATTTTTTTTTAAACTCCTCTTTTGTTTTAGATGAATATTTGTAAGACACATAGATTTTACCTTGGGTTACCACCTTAGAGATTATTTTTTTAAATTAAGCTCACATACCTAAATGAGATGTTGCTGAAAAAGACATGACTCTATTTTATTTGTTTTAACAAAAAATACAGTTATTTGTAAGGTGTTTTCCAAATATCTACTATGTGACAAACATCATAATAGGGACCAGGATCTCAAACATGAATAAAATGTGAACCATGACACTGCAAGGTAAACTAGCAGCAGATAACTAAATCTGGACATCAATATATAAGATGTGACAAGTTCAAATCATGGGCAAAATGTTCTGCAAGCATAACTTCTGTAGGAGGCAGACTCATGAGAAATGTCCCTATGACGGTGGCATTTGAGGTGGGTTGAGAATGATGACTGACAGAGAGAAAACAGAATAGGGTATGCCAGAGGAAAAAGCAGAATGAACAAAGGTGTGTATTCAGGTAAAACCTGCGCTCTTCAAGAGAGTTAGAAGAAAACACACAAGGAGAGAGTAGCTAGAAAGAAAAGGCTAGAAATCTGGTCTGGATTGGAACTTTTACTAGTCTTCTATGAATATGCATTAAAATGGCACTGTAAAATTTTGGTTTAAAGCTCATCTTCATTTCAAATGTATAGCCATACTAAATTACACAAACTACACACACACACACACACACACACTCATTCCACATATATATTATTTTTAAAATACAGAGACAACCTAAAAACAACAGAATTAGTTCCATGGGCCAAAAAAGAAGTAGAACTGAAGCTTCAGGTCTGATGGGTTCCAGGTTTTGAAGCAAGTAGAGATAGCCTAGAACTGACTCCTTTCACACAAATGAGAACAATTTGTCCCACTTGAGTGGGAGACTGAAGAAAGACTCCCTTCTGAAAATCAGCAGATTAGCGGGTGGGAGCCTCTTTCCCACATGAAGGATTGGAAAACCACTAAGAGTTGTGCTAAATAGGGTCATGACTTATATAAAGCTTTATGCCAAGGATAGACAGGGGAAAGCCAACACAGACTTGAAGATAAGCCTGGTGCCAAGTCACCCCTAGTGATGTGGTTAACACAAATACAACGTCAACATAATATTACTAAGGGATGAATCCCAGAGCCATCAATGTAAGGCATGATTCTAGATCAAGGGTTTTGAGATCCACCTTGAGAGCAAACATGGAATCGCTGGATAAAGAGGCATAAGCTTCTCAAGAAAAAGACAAATCAACAAAACATATACGCACTCAAGATACACTAATATACAAAATTTCTGAAAACATAATCTAAGTATCTTTTAAAAATAAATAAAAAATATTTTTAAAATTTCTGAAAACAAGGAAAAACTAACACTAAAAGACTGGTGATAATCAGTAATAGGGTGTATTATAAAGTAAAAATAATGTAGCAATCTGAAAATTATTTTAAAATTACTATGGTTGCAATTCTCAAAAATTAAAGGAATGAACATCATCCTTAAAAACAAAATAAGAATAGTAAATGTATTAAACAAAAAAAAACAATCAAAGAGCAATAAAAATATTTTAAAAAGAACCAAATGGAAATCCTGAAAATAGAAAATATTGTCATTGAAATGAAAATTTAATAGATGTGGTCCATTACAGAGAGAGCACTGCCAGAGAGAAATTTAGTGAATTGCAATACGATACGGAGGAATTCATATACAATGCAACAAATAGAGATGAAGAGAGTAACACATTTATATTATGGGATAAGGAGTTCAGACTTTCTCATATAGATAGCTGACAAGTCATCAAGGGTTATTATTCAGGAGACACTTTAGAAAGAAACACAATTCTGGTTGCAGTATAAAGAGTAAGCAGTAGGCCACTGTCATATTCCTACCTAGTTATGGTAAGATCATGAACAAATAGGAGGTAGAATTAATAGAAAGAAAAATCAGCTTTTCTAAGACTTTAAGTCAGTTTACATGTATTAAAAAATAACTTAGATTAAATCTTATTAGCCATTCTCTGAATCCTCTCCTCTGCCTCAGAATCTTTCTCCATTTATATCTAGCTCCACCTCTTCCTTCTAATCCACTTAAGCATAGAGCTTCATTATTTCCTGCACAGACCATGACTTTTTTTTATCATTGTATATCTCCAATTTCCTTTAAGTATGGTAGCCATACTACTTTCTAATAACTGTCGAATCAAGTGCAGATTCCTGAAATATGATAGTAGAAATAGCACCACCTAAAGCCAGCTGGGTCTGGGTTCAAATCCTGACTCTTTTGTTAACAATGTGACAAGTCAAAACTATGTGCTCACTTTCTCAATAAGTAGCATAGAAAAAAAAAAACACAACTATTCACAGAGTTATTGTTAGGACCAAAAGAGAAGATCAACAGAGTATAGTAAAGTGTTTGCAATGTAGTAAGTGGCCAATATATGCTATTTTACCACCCACATTAACACCTGGCTATAAATTATCTATTTCTTGAAAGGCATTCTCGAACATCCCTGATTAACCTTTGAAAGAAAAGACCAAATACCTCCTTTATGCCTACCCTTCTCTATTTCTATAATAATTGGTTAAACACCTTTATTATAAACTTCTGTTTCCAACTACTATTCTGTAAAATCCTTTTGGAGCAGTGCCTATCTTTTATTCCTCTCTGAATCTATCTATAAGTTCTGTCTATATCTAGAACAGTGTCCAGTTAATTGCAGGGACTTAATAAACAAATTAATGTAGCCACACTCTAACTTATCTTCTACTCACTGCCCCACTAAAACAAATACTTTTTCAAACCGCAAAATAAGAACATCTTAAATGATCTTTACACTTCCTCTTTAGTTCTGCTCCTTCCATTCCTTTCATTTGGCAACATCACACACAAACTACCTCCTCCATGGTCTTTCTTCATGAAATCCATCAAAAATGACCAATCCCTTCTTTGCACTCTTCTATCAAGGAAGGAAAGCTATAAAACCTTGACTATCATATTCAATACTATATCTCTATTCCATAGCCTAGTTACATACAGTAGGAGCTCAAATTTCTTGAACTGAATTGAATAATCTTGCCTACTAATTGAAATCATTTTTGCATAGCAGTAGAATGCACCATATAAAAAGGTAATGCATCTTTCAAATTATTATGATTAATTTGATTACTTTTATTTATGCCAGGGATCTTGAAATGAGGATTTAAAAATCCAAATAGGATATTAAGATTCTCAATATCCATCCAAACATCTATTATGAATTTTACTTCTCTCTGAAACTAAAGCTTCATACCAGCCTAATTAACATGCATTTATTGTGTGTGAAAATGCCCTCAAGGATTCTACTTATTTGTTCCAGTCAGTTCTTAATTGTTTGTACTAATAGCTACTACGTATTTTATCAATTTAGAGTGATCATAAGTATGATATATCAGTATATTTTAAAAAATAATGAGATAACTCAATGATAGAATATTCTGAGGTAAGAAGGAAAGTATGAAGAAGACAGGGGCGGGGAGAGAAGAAGATACTAGAATAAGTGACAGAAGTGAGAAAGACAGAAAAAAAACCAGAAATGCAAACGAAGAACAGTTGGATATAAAATAAAAAGTGACAGTAAATAGTAGAGAAAGAAAGGAGAGAATGAGGAAAAAGAAAATTAGGAAACGAAGAAGGGACAAATTTTAAATACATGAAATATTTATTCTATGCTTACATACATAAAATTCTAGCATTAGGAAATTAAAATGTAGTATAAGGCAAAATGGCTCAGTCTTCTCCAGACAAGAGTTCTTTACTTTTTGCCTATTCTCTACTAAGAAAATCCGGTGCAATTCTGAAACATTTAAACAATTTTGATTTAGAGTAGAACAATAAATGATCTATTAATATTTCAATTTAGCATAATGATGACATTACATGCATATTTTATGCACAAATTAATAACAGTGCATAAATTTTAGAATTTTTATTCAGGTCCAAACCAAAAATAAAGTTCTAATTTTATTGTTTTAGACAAAGTTATCAGTCCAATTTTAAGTTTTCATGCTTTATGTGTAACAAGATAAACTAGCTCAATTCATAAGTAATTTGCACTTTCCAATAATTATATAACTCTAGGAATAAAGTTGATTTTCCCAAGAATAAATATCTATAGCACTTTATTTTTACCTATAATGTTGACTTAAAAATTACATATTTTATATATCAAATTTATTTTATAGCTTTAGTAGAGAGTTCTCTACTGAAAATTTTGCAGGTCATGTCAGACTGAATTCACGGTGAACCTCTCATACTTTGTACAGTGTCCAACCATTTACAAAATCAATAAATGTTTGCTGAATGAAGGACTGCCTCACTGAGATGTATAATTTATGTATACTTTGATTAATTTCTGTGAACTAAGTTTCTCACAGGGTACATATTGTATCTGCTTTTACTATTCTAGCCTACCTAATACTACCAAGCTAATCTTTAAATATGTATTTCACAATAGTAGATCCCTATTCAAGAATATCAAAAGGACCCATCCTTTCTAAAGTTTAAAAGTCTAAATGTCTTGGCCTTCCCACCATTCAGACACAGATTTTAATGTTCTCCAATCCTTACCTTCACTCTCATGGAATCTGTTGCCATTAGTTTCAAGTGTAAGTCATTGTCATAAAAATGTTATGGGAGGGAAGCGGACTTGTCCCAGTGGTTAGGGTGTCTGTCTATCACATGGGAGGTCCGTGGTTCAAACCCCGGGCCTCCTTGACCCATATGGAGCTGGCCCATGAGCAGTGCTGATGGGGGTGACCCCCACGTAGGGAAGCCCCACGCGCAAGGAGTGCACCCCATACGGAGAGCAGCCCAGCACTAAAGAAAGTGCAGCCTGACCAGGAATGGTGCCACATGCATGGAGAGCTGACGCAGCAAGATGACGCAACAAAAAGAAACACAGATTCCCATGCCACTGACAACAACAGAAGCAGACAAAGAAGACGCAGCAAATAGACACAGAGAACAGACAACCGGGGTGGGGTGGGGGAGAAGGGGAGAGAAATAAATAAATAAATAAATAAATCTTTTTAAAAAATGTTATGGGAGTTGCTCATAGAGGTTGTGGGAAGGAAATGCTTTTGCAGACTGTTTCATTGCTTGGGTATTTGTGTTTTCAGAAATCTGGGTTTGACATAAGCACTCTAATGCTGGGGACAACTCAAGCTACTATGCTCACTGGTCATTATAGTAACTCAGGATATCTGAGAGTTTCCAGTGCAAGATGAGAGGACACAGAATCAGCTGTGAAGGACGGCAGCATTAGCAGTCATACCATGTGTCCATTGGAGAAATTCCAAATTCCATCTCTAATATACAGGTTACATCCCCCGGGGGGGCTTCAGACATGTGCAGGAGAGTGGTTAGATAGCCTTACTCCTTAGACATACTGGCAACTGGTCAGAAAACTGGCCAAGGTCAGCTAAACTTTGCCCAGACCTATAAAACTGTCCATCTGGCTCAAAGACTCATGAGCAGTTTTACATGCACATTGTTCTAAGCCACTGACTTGGGAGTGGCTGGTTATGCAGCAGTGGCTAATAGAAAACTGTACCTAAAAGTACATTATTATCATAATAAAAACCTAAAATATGTGGCACTGGCTTTAGGACAGGTGGTGGGCAAAGGCTGATAACTGCTACAAAAACTGGGAAAATAGCAAGTAAGCTACTAGTGAAGACAGGGAAAAGTGAGAAAATTATTATAGGAGCTGGAAAAATGGTGGCCTGTGTGACGCAGTAGCACGTTTAAAACTGTTGCCTGTGAAAATGGAAACAAGATGATATATCTAATGAACACATGGACCTTGGCAAGATGATTTCCAAGCAATATATTCAGAATGTCAGTTGATTTTACTGCTTATAATAAAGTATGTTGATAAGAAGAGAGCCAAAATAGCACTTACCCATTTGCAAGCATATTTTGGAGGGAACATAGAGAGGCCAAGGATTGCTGAGTTGGAAAATAAAATTGTTTCTCATTTCTAGACTTCCCAGCTGGCAAAACATTCTCAAATTAAATTGAGGCCTGAGAACTAAGATCAAATCGAAGCTGACAGTTAAGTTTAAGACCCTTTGCTAAGAGTCCCAAAGGAATGACACGGTGTTCAGCTGGGAAACAAACAGACTTCTAGGAATCTTAAGGATGTGGCCTCATGGGTGCTAAATCCAAAAGTAGCATGGGTAAGCCCATAAAGAAAGGCATTTCTTGAATACAGTTTGGGTGAGTCTTTTGCAGCGGAGAGTATGCTATATCCAGACACACAGAAAGCCCACCAAGTTTTACAGTAAGCTGCATAAGTAAAAGCCATCAACCTGTAATAAAAGGGACTGAAGTTGTTCTAATTGCAAAAAGTCTTCTGGGCCTCAAACTTAATATGGTCAGGAACAAGTCTAAGAAAACTACTCAGTTGTTACAAGTTTCTGCTCCCTCTTTTGGAAACCTGCCACTGCTATATTAAAAATTCCTAACTATCCTAAGGAGAATGAGAGACCAAAACAAAGACTGCCCTGGGCAGCCAATTTCCAAATATATGAAAGAGTTTAGCCAATATCAGCAGAGCTAACTATCCAACTCAACTCTGTTATCAAATACAAAGTATATTCATAGGCAACAATAAATGTTTATTGTTTTACGCCACTGAGTTTTGGGATGGCTTGTTTTGCAGCAATAGCTAACTGATTCATTCAAGGATCACCTACAAACATCAGCAGCAGACTAAATGAGAACAAAAGTTTCAACAACGTCAAGAATTAATTTCAGCAGTGCTCTTTTTAAATAGGGCCAGAACCAAAGTGAACATTTGAGGTCCTTTCAACTCAAAAGTTTGAATTTCCCTGCCAATATACCAAAGAGAGCATGAAGTTTGGCAAGGTTAAGAGAAAAATCACTATTACAATAGAAAAGTGACTGATTTTTATCCATGACTAAGTTTAAAATAGCTCATTTTAATAAAGAAATAACCCAGAGAAAGAGAAATCAGTTCCTCAGAAGTTAGGGGAATGTGGAAAGTCAGCTCTCAAATATGTGTATGAATCTCTGCTAATTAAGGAATTTCTTGACCAAGCAGCCCCTTACTTTCAAATAGTTCTACATTTTTTTTAAATGCTAGGAACCACATAATCTACAATTTCAAAAATATTTCTAAGTATCTATGGGTATTAAACATAACAAAAATTTTCATTATGATGAGACCACTGGGCCTCAGAATCAGAAAACATGGACTCTTGACTTAAATGTACTCTTAGAATTTATTTCAATATTAGCTAATCCTATATAGGAAAGAATTTCACAACACATCATAGATTGATATTAAAAGAAACTTACTCATCCTTTTTATTGCCATTTTAGGAGACATTAAGATCACTGATAATAATGCAAAATTTTCCAGTATTCTTTAATATGCCGACTGTAGTAATTTTCTTTGTAATTTAGATAGTTGAGCAGTTTTTGCCATGTGAAAATTGCAGTTCAACTAGAGGATCTAAATTTCTGCTATGAGATGTATAAAAATGTTCATTTTTTTGCTTTAAGTAAAAATTGCTTTCTATACACACAGACCTTCCCAAATCACAAATATATATTTCAAAGTGCATCTTCTCCTAATAAGGAAATTTCAACATCAGTTTACCACATAAAGGAAGACTAAATGAGGGCTCTTTCAATTATAGAAAAATGCCACAAAGTAAAATTTCAAGATACAAGAAATATTTTTCATGTTATAGCAATAAAAAATATAGAAAATCAAATGTTATTTACAATATTAACCATGATATAATTACATAAGTCCCCCAAAATAAAGAATAATGGAACTGTTTTTAAAATGAAAACTCTATTCAGTTTTAATAAGAAATTACAAAAGAAAAGTATGTACTAAGGTATAACATATAAGATGCCTTTTTAAAGCTATTCAACTTTTTATTGACAGAATGTCCCAGATTCTTACAAACTAACTACAAAGTGCTGGTCTTGCCTTGATTTTCATTCAATTGCAATATTCTACAGGAAGGAAAAGGGCTTTTTGGAATGAATAAGGGTACTCTTTGGTATAACGATTTTCATGCCCAAAGAATACAAGCCAGATACGATTATAAATTTTTTTCTAAAACAACAGAATAGCAATTTTTAACTAGGTCCAAGGATGTGTCTTTACCTTGAAAAAAAAAAAAAGTCCATTTTAAACATTTTTAAAGCATGGAATAATTGCCATTCCATATTTGAGTTGGACTTGGCTCAATGGATAGAGCTTCTGCCTACCACATGGGAGGTCTGCAGTTCAAACGCTGGGCCTTCTTGACCTGTGTGGAGCTGGCCCATGCACAGTGCTGATGCACAAAACGAGTGCCATGCCACACAGGGGTGTACCCCGATTAGGGGAGCCCCATGCACAAGGAGTGTGCCCCGTAAGTAGAGCCACCCAGTGTGTGAAAGAAAGTTCAGCCTGGCCAGGAGCGGCACCGCACACACGGAGAGCTGACTCAGCAAGATGATGCAACAAAAAGATACACAGATTCCCCGTGCCGCTGACAAGAATTGAAGTGGACACAGAAGAACACACAACGAATGGGCACAGAGAACCAGACAACTGGGGCGGGGAAGGTAAGGGGAGAGAAATAAATTTAAAAAAATAAATCTTTAAAAGAAAAAAAAGACCTTTTATTATAGAATGTTTGAAAACACTTGTCCAAGTAATGTGTGTTCATTTTAAACAATTATTAAAACATTTCTGAATGTTAAACCATTCCACTTTTAAGATTAAAAAATGTGGGTTCTTTACAATTTTCAAAGTATGGGATAAGATTTCAAAACCATTCCTCAAAAGATTTTGTGGAGAAGATCTCAAATGTCAAATGTGAACTTAGTTTAGAAATATTTCTTAACTGTTACAAAGTATAACACATACTTTCAAACTTTTGCAACATATTAGTTACTTATTCCCCATGTAACAATGGCTTAAAATTTTGCAAACCTTAATTTTATCCATAAATTTTAAAGGGCAAGTGTTTCAGGAACTAAAGCATAAAATAGGGGACAGAAGGAAGCTATCTTTTGACTTTGCAGCTTCCATTAGGGGTGGGAATGGAGGGTGAGGAAAACATAGGAATAATCTGGCAAATAAGTTAATGAGCTCAAATTGGTTTTGGCTAGTGATTGCTGTTGAAACAAACAACCAAAAACCTGACTAATGGTTATGATAGTATAAATTTGGTGACTCCCAGAAAAGACTGTCTTTTTTAACTAATCCATTCCAGTGGGTATGAGACCCTTTGGTTGCATTAGAGTCTGTTAAGGCATCCCGATTAGATCACTTTATTAGATCACTTTTGGTTGGAATATGTCAGAAAGGCATAACCCAGGTAAGGTCTTTCTCCTTTTTAGAGCTTTAAATGACACAGAGAGGAGAGACGTATATAAAGGTTGACTGAATAGTATAACAATCATTTTTATTTAGTAAAAATGGCAAGTAGTCTTGCAAATAAATCCTTATAAATATTAGATCATACATAGGGAGATCATGAAATATATTGGGTTTGTAACCCAAAATCTCATTGTAACAATTTATTTGCTGGACAAGTCTCATTGAAAATATTCTCTTTTCTATATTCATTAGTCCTTTAACATATCTTAAATTTTTGTGATCTAAAATATACATTATAAATATATTTATATACACACATGCACACACACACACAGACATAGATGGGATGTATTTGTGTACATGGATACATATGAAGCAAACTAATATGGTAAGTACTATAAATTAGCAATACATAGAAAAAATACAAATGACCATCCTGCATATAAGATATGCTTAACCCTATTAATTATTGAGGAAATTAAAATTATATTAAAAGGTAATTTTTCCTCCATAAAATTGGCAAATATTAAAAATGTGTCCAATATTGGAAAGTAAGCACTTTAATATACCATTAGTGGTTTTATACATTTTAAAGGACTAATTGACATTTCTATTTTTAAAAGTACTCCTATTTAAACATGAGTTTTTGTCTAGGAATATATCCTATCAAAATACTCATATATTTGCATAAAGATATAGGTGACTACAAATTTATTTTTTAATGAAGGCAAATGAAATAACCAAAGAAGCTAGTCTATAAAGCACTGGTCTATATTCAAAAATACAAGCAAAATCATTACAATCATGGTACAATGCTGAAAAAATTGTTTTTCATATGACATATTCCCTTACATCTGATCAAAACCAATGGTAAGGTAAATACATTAATCTACTTTAAAACTAATTATACATCCCATATTTAGGGATTAAGGATATCTTTAACTCCCCTTATCAATATGATAGGCAGGTAGCACATTAGCTCTAAAGGCTTCTAAGGAACTATGGCAATGTTCAGATTTGATGGATAAGAAAAGGAAAGCCATTGTGATTTAAACAGGAAAATCTTGTGCTTGATGGCATAACCTAACAATTTAAGTGCATACTTTCCTTTTATCTTATAGAATACTTCGTGCTATTATAAAATATTATTTACTATATAGTCCTCACCCTCAATTTATTTCCATTTCATTAATAAGGGGATAAGCCTATAAAATCAAAGGAAGAAAAAAGTTTTGTTTTGTTTGTTTTTGGTATCTTCTTCCTCGTATTCTTTATCCTAACATACCAACAGTCAACGCTAAATACTAATGTATTATGGCCTCTCGATGCGCTTTCAAATTTTATCTTCTCTCTTTATATTACTCTTATACTTTCTCATTCTTATCAAAGAATATGGAAAAAATGGAATAAATAAGACAAGACCTCAACTTTGCTCCTCAATAGCGCTCCATAGTCAATAAATAAATATCTCTTGAGTGCTCACCATGTTCCCAAGTATTCTATAGGGTCTTAGAGATAAGGCCATGGACAAAACCATGCATGCCTAGCCTCACAGAACTCAGAAATGGTAGTTCTTCTTGCTTTCTTATTAGAAGACGAGTTATATATCCTGCTCATGGTTAATGCCACCTGCATTCTACCTTCTATCTCATCATGTCTCCATGGAAAACTATAAAGAAGTTACTTAAAACTGAATTACTCCATGGTGAGATTCAAGAGTACAATATGCATTTTAAGGCAGCAGTATAAATTCAGTTGTAAGACACATTTGATGAGGAAGAGGATGCAGGGTTTTTAGATGCAGATTTGTTTAAAATAATCTGGCTTTTGAAAAGAGAAAGTCAAAAGGGAATAGTGAGGATAGCAGTGTCAAACTAAAGCATTTTCAGAATGGAAGAGTCTCACATCTGTTTGTGAATGGAGGAAAACTGGTAAGCGGAGGAGAAAGGGGAATTGAGGATAACGGCAACAGCAACTAAAGCATTTGTTTGAGGGAACAAGGTCCTAGTGGAGATAAAATGGTTTGGTTGAAGGCACAGTTTAAAAAGGAAGTTTAAAAAAATAGAAATATATTTTCTACAACCGATATAGAAAAAGAGAAGAGGACAGATTTTCTGAAGTGGATGGACAGAATCTAAATAAAGAAGCTCTGTGCAGATGATATTTCATGACCTCTGAAGGGGACTCGCTTGGAAATTGAATATTCTTCTGAGAGAGCAGAATATCTGAAATCTCATTAATTAACTAGTTTAGAAGTATGAAATTGGTTTGAACTAACTTTTCAGGTCCCAAAGTTAGAAAATTACAAGATTTTAATCTAACAGTGGCTCTAGAATATACACTAAATTGTTATTACGTGCCATACTCTGATGGGCTCTTTAATAAAATGTGTGATGTGTACTTACACCAATCCTGTGAAGCTAAAAATGTTATTATCATTTCATCAGTGGGGCAACTGAGCAAACAAATGGTATAGCTGAAATTTGAATCCAAGTAGTCTAATTCCAGAATTCATGCTCTTAGTCATGAATATATATTTCCTGGAGCTTATTTTCATAAAACATAATAGGAAATAAATGAAAAATGCAAATACTTGAAACTTTCAAAACTTCCATTAGTGTTTATTTCCTAAAGTGATATGTTTTTATAGACTATTTTAAACTGCAGAAAAACCCAAAGAAAAATATGACTTATAACCGAAATGACTCCTAATGTCTTGCCACACAAAGAATTTGGGTGCATAAACTTTATGATTTTTGTTTAATGCTTATAAGCACATGCTCAAACACGTATGGTTAAAAAAAAAAATTTGTTTTGTAACTTGCTGTGTACATTTAGCAAAATATTGAAACATTTCTCCAGGTCAATAAAGATAGATGCATGTCATAATATTTAATGGTTGCTTATTATTACAATGTATAGCTTTCCCAAGATTTTTTCTTAATATCTCCTATTATGAGATAAATTATTTTTTCTTTACTTTTTTTGCTTTCATGAGAAATTGTAAAAGAAATAAACTTTACATACATCACTGAATATCTGTTAAATTCTGTCCTTAAGAGTTTCCATCTTACAATTTTATAGTATATAAAATATTATATATATTTGGTTCTTTCCCAATTGGTCTCTGATTTTAGAACTCTATCATTAAAATTTTATAGCTTTCTAAAATGCTTTACAAATTTTTAGGCTAATATAACCTAGCTTCTTACCTTTATTTTTTAAATATTTGACTAAAATTTTATACTTGTGACTTTTTGCATGTTAACTTCTATGTTAGCTAT
The DNA here is from genome assembly GCF_030445035.2 of Dasypus novemcinctus. Lineage (NCBI taxonomy): Eukaryota > Metazoa > Chordata > Mammalia > Cingulata > Dasypodidae > Dasypus > Dasypus novemcinctus. The sequence goes on along the minus strand of NC_080681.1, from coordinate 27,704,513 downwards.
TTTTGTATCAGTGAAATGGGGATAATAATAGCACCTATCTGTAAGGGTTGTTGAGAAAATTAAATGGGTTAATAAATGCAGAGCACTTAGAATAGTACCTAGGACATAATAATTAACCAACACGAAAAATATTAGTTACCACTAGTATACTCAAACTAATAACTACTCATGCTGTACCTATTACTAAACATTTTGAATATCACCTCTAAGTACTATTATTAATATTTCTTTATATTGCTGGATATGTTTTGCTAACTTTATTTCAACTTTAGCATCAACATAAGTAAACCCACATTTAGTTTTCTTTTATGCTTTGTCAAGTTTCGATATCTAGAGTTTTAAAAATAAAATATAAAAGCTCTGTAGGTTTTTCTATAGTCTAGAACAATATAAAGAACACAGGAATTATTTATAGTCTATTAATGTAGGAATACATATGGGGTAGATTTTTTTCTTCTACTTTTTCTATCCACTTCCTGATTCTTACATGGTTACATGTCTGGTAACAATTTCTAATTTACTGAATTCATCTAATTCATATACATTTTCAATTTAGTTATATTTTTTAAAAGATCATCTAGTTATTGTGATTTCAAAATTTTAGTAATCTAAAGTTTTCTAAGGCTGTATTATAACAATATTTCTTCATCTATGGATAGATTTCCTTTTCCTTTTGCTCTGAATTTCTATTTATATCATTTCTTTTTCTCCATCTCTATTGCTCTATGTAAATAACTGATTTGTCTCTTCTAGGAACCAGCTCTTAGACTGAATTATTCCTTTCATTTTAAAATTTTATATCTTAGTTAATTATTGCTGGCTTTCTAGAAAAGTTTCTTCCTAATTCGAATAGTTTAAGAGAAGTTTAAATAGTTAAAAATCCATGTTTAATATTTTTGTCTTCCCAAAGTTTTGCGAGATACATATTATTTTTGTTTTATTTAGAGATGTAAATTAACATATTTTTCTTCTGGAGTGTTGAGTAAAATTGTACATTTTGACTTGATGCAAGTATTTTAGCACATATTTACTTTCCTTCATTTCCTTACTCTGTAATTACTCTTCATTATTACAGTCTGGGTTATACATGCCAATTATCATTATTGCATTACCATGTTTGTATTTATTGTTTTGAAAATACTTGACTTTATATTCACTTGTATAACAGATTTTTCTAAACCCCATTCTTGAACTCTTGTTTTTTTTCCATTCAGCTGGGAAATATTCTCCTTTAACTTTTTTCCAGTAAGAGAGATAAATGATAAATTTTCTGAACTCTTGAATGGCTAAGAATATCTTTCTATCATCATGATACCTAAAAATCTTGGCGCTATATAAACTATTGTACCAAAATATATTCCTCCCTTAAAATGCCGTAGATAAAATTTCTCCATCACCATCTGACCTATGAACTGAAAAGGCAGATGTGTGACGTCAATTGATTTTATTCTTTTTTTTTGTAAACGATTTGTTTCTTTGGCCTAGAAATTGGTAGTGCTTCTGTTAATGATTATAGTACAATAATTTGACCAGATAATAGTATAAGGCTAAAACAAAAAACAAAAAACAAAAACCCTTTAGCTATACTTTTTATCCAAATAAATGCATAGTATATAGAAGTTTAAATTCAAGTATGAGTATTTGGCCTCACTATCATATAACCTAATGTACCATGGAATTCTTTGAAACACTGTGCCAACTTGGATAAGGCACAAGGTGGTTTTATTACCTTCATTACTTTATAATTTTACATATAGCATTGAGGCTCCAGTGTTGGGAAGTAAGGGGTCAATTAGTTAAAAATACACCCTCTGATATCTTGGCCAGTTGTAAGAGAATTTTACATGTGGCAAGATTTCACAAGCAACAAGAATTGTTAAGATACCAGCTATATGAAAAGCCTAGAGTATGTTATGGCAGAGAGTTTTCATTAGCTTATCACAAAATTCATAATGGAGCATTATACTAAATGGTAGCAGAGATAGGCATTTGTACATGTTGTTTATATTTTACCTCAACTTAAATTGTAGATATAGAGTAATAAATAAAATCCATCCATGACTTTGGAACACTGAAAAAATAAAATAAATAAACTCAAGCTACACATGTAGGACTTTCATCAAGTTAAGAAAGTATTCTATTATATCTCTGATTATTGTTTGGGTTCCATTTATTTGCTTTCCTTTGGGGCACAATCTATTTTTCTCCCATGACTCTATATTCCCTAACTCTGCTTTGTTTTCCTTCAAAGTATTTATCATCCTCTAACTTATTATCTATTCTTATGTCCTCATGTTTATCATCTGTCTCCACGAGAGCAGGTATAATGTTTGCTTTGTTCACTGAGGTATCACAGATAACTGAATGATGGTTAGAGTACCTAAAATAGAATAAATCGTTTGTTTGTTTTTTAATAAATAGGTTTTGAGTGAATTACTGAAATTACATATTGGCTTGTCTTTTTGTCCTACATATAGTTCATTTGATCTCACATTATTTTCAACTTTAACATTTTCATCTATAATTTCAAAAGCTGATCAAATTTATTCCTCTTATCACTTATTTTATTTCATTGAAGTCTAAGTGCATTCATTACTGCTTGCATTGTGGGGTTTATTTGATTGTTTTTAGGTTCTGTGAGGTTTTGCTTACTTCTTTCCCTTGTCTTTCTCTGCTATATTCAGCTCCTTTTACATACAAGTCATGCCTTCATGAGCTGTATTGAGGTTCATTAAATAATTTTAATGTTTAATTTTTTCAGTATGCTCCAGATGACAGAAGATGGTGGGTAGTGGTTATCAGACTTTCTACAAGGGTTCATCTGCTTCATATGACCTGTGAAGTTTTTTTCTTGGGATTATCATTCTAAGGTCCTATAACAAGATTGGTAAATCCAGACTTTCCATCCAGTGTCTAGGATTTACAAGTGCTGCTTAAATATAGGAAAAGAAGGGAGGAGTGATAGACACCAAGCACCCCTGTTTTGCATAGAAGTTCCAGAAAAGCACAGAGCAACTTGGCTTCCTCATTAGCACAAGCGTAAGGTCTCCATGTCAGAGGTAGAGCAGTGACGCATATTCCTCAGCCTCAGGCTTTCTTTGCTTTATGACATAAATTTGGAGTATAACAAAAACATGAAACTTGGGTAACGTTATTCTCTGTGTAATTCCTTTTGATGTATACTTAGTAAATATTTTTTCAAGATTTTATTAGTAGATTGTCAGACATAGTTGTAAGGTTTAACTTTTTTTTAAAATGTGTCTTCTTGAGAATTTGCAAAGTCTAGAAAAAGCCACAGGTTTGAGTTTTGCTTAGAGCATTGTTCAAGTTTGTTGACAGATATTATTACTCTGAGTGAAATTATCTGAAATACCATATAAAGTGTGGATGCTATTTACCATGGTTAACCTCCTAATAAATATGATTAATAATTATGTATTTGTATGTCTTTTCTTCCCCGAGATACTCATTATTTGCTACATTTCAGCTGGTAGTAAAAACCCCAAATGATTGATTTTTTTCACCTAGATTATGTGAAAAAAATTAAAATATGCCAGGCATTTTAAAGTTATATATATCTGATTTTTCACTTACCAAAAAGAACAAACTATTTAGTCATAAAAATGAAATTTTCCTTTTGCTTATGAATTATAAATCTGTTCCTTGCAAATAGTGCCAAAGATATTCCAAATACCCAAACCCACACTAATTTCTCTTCTCTTTGAACATCTATTGTACGTTCATTCACTAACATGTACATTTTCAAACTCATGGGATGAAACACTCCCCAATAGGAGTACCAAAAGCAACATTAAAAAGTATCAAGTTCAATTTACAAATGAAAAAACAGAACCATTGAGACTTATTCAAGATTTCAAAGCTAGTTAATGTTAGAAGTGAGGCACAGATCTCGTTTCTTTATAGTTTTATTTTTCTGGACAAACACGCAAGTAAACAAGGAGAGAAATCATGTTCCCTGTATCCTAGTAACTTCTTCAACACCCATAATATTGGTAGGGAATGAAATATGCTTAAATGTGGATATAATGGAGGATGAACAAAACCACCTTTGCTGCTTTCTTCTGTTGTTCCAGCTTAGTATGGTTGAACAGTATTTATGTATCAAATCATAAGAATGTTACAAAAAATGTGATAAACCTTAAATTTGTCTCTTAAAGCCTCTCAAATATAAAGACTATAAACACAACATCTCAAAGTTCAGAAAGCACACGCATAAACATTCACAACATTTAAACTTTCAATCCACTTCTTTGGTAAGTATTATTATTTTAATACCCAAATTATTAATAAGACAAAAAAACTCAAAGAAGCAACGTAACTGGCTTGAAGACACAAAGCTAATGGGTTGGAAGCCAGGAAATTAACCTCTGTCAGTTTCATTAAAAAGTTTAAATTCTTTTTATCACTTCTCCACAGATTAAGGCTATTTATTAAGCCATGAACATAAATTCAACCAAAATGAAAGTTATAGTAATTACACTTAAAATTCAAAGGGACTATAAATTAAACATGTAAACTCATTTATCACTTCTCACTAAAATGTGTCAATAACCATAACACAAGGCATTGCTTTTCACTGCTATGTCATTGTATACAGGTGTATACAGGGAAAAGGAAAAGGTATTCCTTTGTGTAGTAGTGAATACTTATTAAATCTACTTTCTAACAGTCTTTGGAGTTAGCCATAGTTAAAATGAAAACAGTAGTATCTTTGAGAATTCCCTGTGTTTTCCCTAAGAAAGAGCTGCTCGATTTTCCTTAAAACAATCTTAGGTATGATGAATTATTATGCACAGCTCAACCCTGGCTAAGGAACCACTTGGCACTACAAGATCTTTTTCTTTACAAATGGTTATTATTGAAACATACTGCCACCTTATGACAATTCTTTTTATATCTTAATTTTCAGAAAATTCTTTTAAAAAATTAATGCTTACCAGGAATAAGACCACAAAGAATAGAATTATCTGAAAATAATCCAAAAATAAACACAAAGTTCACCACTCATATTGAAAGCAATCTCAGAAGAAAATACTGTATTTAAGAGAATATTTTTAGATTTTGAATAACAGTGATTTTGATGATATGATGTAAGCATTTTTAAATATAAAGAGACAGGATATAACCTATTACATACTGGTAATGGACCTAAAATTTTCAACCTGTTTTCCAGTTACAGTTTTAAAAATTGTATCCAAAGTATTTGCGGTTTATTGGAGATAAAGTTTTGCATACACAAAAAGTAGTTAACCATCGCTATATGCCATTCCCTAGTAAGGGACCATGACATTATATTGGGCTTCAAATTTCGGGGAGCTCTGGACCACAGAGTGTCTCAACAATGGCAATGGAGGGATACTGGTATGGGGTACCAATGACAGGTGATATATGGCTGACAGGGAGCTGTACAGAACATATATCCAGGGGGCATCTTAATGATTGGATATACTCATAGTGGCAACAATTAAAAGCCACAGCAGGGGGGGTACTGGGTTCCTGGCCAGTGGTGCTCTGTCGCGGTCCCTAGGGGAGCAGCGACAGTCTCCCAGGTACAGCAGCGGGGACCTGGAGGGAGTGAGGGTTCAACAGTGAGCCCCTGATGCTAATGACTATGCTTGTGAGCTGATAAACCTAAAATAAGAACAAGGCCTAGAGCAACATTGTGCCTGGGAATTTCCTCCTGTCAGCCTTCATGTTACTCAAATGTGGCCAGTCTCGAAGCCAAACTCAGCATGTAAATGCAATGCCTTCCCTCCAGCGTGGGACATGACACGCAGGGACGAGCCTCCCTGGCAACGAGGGACCACTAACAAATACTAACTGATGATGCAACTGGAAAAGGACCTTATATGGAAGGTTCAATGCGGATCAGCAGAATATCCATGTCTACATAAAATAACATGACTTTAAAATGCTGTTTGACCTAAAGTAAGGGGGAAATGGAAAGGAGAAATGAGTTTATATGGCTACGAGTTTCTAAAAAAGAGTCTGGAGGCTGGCAGAAGGATTGCCCTCATGCACAACTGAGCAGAGTCAGAGAGACAGATAAAGCAGATACAACCCCCAGATATTGGTTCCTTTGAAGGCTAAAGAGACCCATGAGAGTTATGGCCATGGCCGATGGGGTTAACTACCAGGGCAGATGGCCCCTCATTGGAAATGGTGTTTATGTGTGATGAATCTGGACTTAGATGGGATCTCCCTTCATAAGACTTTCATGCTAATGTGCTGGAGGTGCAGTTAACGTTGGGATTTAAGATATATTTAGGGGATTTGAATCTCTGGACTGACAATGTGATAGCCAGGTCCTGAGCCTCAACAGACTCCAGCACCTACAATCTGATTTATTGGACTTACCACACTCAGCTAAGATGGAGTTGAAGAAGGACAATCACCACACCATGGAGCCTAGAGTGATTACAACTGAAAATGGGAGGATTGCATCCAGCATCCATGTGGAATTTGAGCCTCCTCTTGACATAGAGGTGCAATGGACACAACCAATCCAATGTCCACATAGAAGAGGTGGTATTGGATAGAGAAAAGTGGACATGGTGGACGATGGGTATGGGGAAAGGCAGGAAGAGATGAGAGGTGGAGGTGTCTTTGGGACATGGAGCTGCCCTGGATGGTGCTTCAGAGGCAATCACCGGACATTGTAAATCCTCACAGGGCCCACTGGATGGAATGGAGGAGAGTATGGGCCATGATGTGGACCATTGACTATGAGGTGCAGAGGTGCCCAAAGATGTACTTACCAAATCCAATGGATGTGTCATGATGATGGGAACGAGTGTTTTGGGGGGGAGAGGGGGGGTGGGGGAGTGGGGTTGAATGGGACCTCACATATATATTTTTGATGTAATATTATTACAAAGTCAATAAAAAAATAAAAAATAAAAATAAAAGTAGTTAAAAATTACAATGGCTTATATTGGATGGAAATATGGGGAAAAACAGGCACTAAAATTTAAAATATCAAACTACTCTTGGTTATGCCAATGATGAAATTCATTACTGCATGAAATTTACAATAAACCAAATAAAAATAAAGCTTTGGCCTACTTATATAAAACCCTCTTTTTGTGAGTACAAAGTAGAAATTTCTATTGTACCAGAAAATGTGGAGCTTTCATCCATTAGCTGCTTTGTTTTCCTCTATGGATCCAGTGATTTATGTTTGTAATTGGTTCTCTTTCTCTTTTTGCATTAGAGGCTAAAGTACTTAGAGATGAATTTATGATTTGAATGCATCAAGTCCATATGAAGTCATTGCATGCATTTTGTATAATATTATAATTCCTGGATGCACCTTAATTTTCTGCCTTATGTTTACTATGCCCTGATAGCATCATTTACTTTCATTTTATACATATTTGGGACTGTAGAAAGAGTATGAATTTTGAAAGCTGAGCAACCAAACCCAGCTCTAAACTTTACTAGCTGAAGGGTTCTGATTAATTACTTCATCTCTAGGATAAATCTTTGCCATAAATAAGTTGGAGTTAAAATACTTTCCTTGTGCATTTATCATAATATTAGAGATAATGATGCGCAATATCTAGTATTTGTTAGGTGCCTGACATATAATGGCTACTTGTATAACTTCATTTCTACTTTTTTATATTTTGATAAAACTGCTCAAATTAGATTTTATTTTACAATTAACTTACCTTTAATGTAGTAGTGTTCTTCTCAAAAAGCAGTTTTTAACTAAATGATGTCTTAGAATTGAGGAAAAACATGTTTGTCTTTTTATACTGTACATTTATAATTACCCTCATGCTCTTTTTATACTAAGCAGGATTATTAAGAAAAATATTTCAATGAAATACTCACTAGAAGTTAAATCATGAATAGAGAAAAATTAGAAAGTAGTAAACAAATGAAGATTCACTTTGACATTGCAGTTGTGAGCAAAAAGTTCACAATTCAGTTTTCCATTTTTACTTAAACTTCATGAGCAAAGGAACAAAAATTTTAAAAAAGAACTTGTGCACAATAACATATTGCTTAGTTTAATTACTGATTTGCTGTTTACCCAAAGTTTTAATCAAGAGCGTTCTTACATGTGGATAACAATGGTGACATCTGTAGAAGTTAGGGCCACGTTTAACTCCTCTAGGCATTGCAGCACCTGGTGACGCCACAGGGAAGAAATCGTGGATACATCTTGAACATACTGCAACAGCTGTCAGCTCAGAAGGAGGTATATTCTAAGTTCTACCAAGCAAGTAGTACTCCAAAAACCTCATTCTGTCCCTTATTTTAACTGAAAGGAAGCCAGATGGAAACATGCAACTTGTCAAATCGCAAATGTAGAAGTACTATAAATTGTATTGCATGGATCTTTGTATGTTCAGCCTTAAATATTTGGTCATTTAATTTTCAGAGTAATTTAACTGACATTTTAAGAAGACTAATGATGCTTGATGGTATCCTAGGTAAACACAATACTTAATCTTTAAGAAGATACAATAAAGATAAAGGAACTGGGAATATGATTACATCATTATTTAAGGTAACATTAGAATGAAGAAATAAAAGTCATAATTCTAGAAGCTTAATAATGTCCAGAACGATTACAACTGCAGCATCACTAACCATCTCTCAAAACAGTTAATGCTGCAATCTGCTTGGCGCACACAGCCATAGAAAACCAAGTAAACAGGCTGTATAATTCATGATAGAGCAGTCCTAGCTGTGCTGCTATGGCTAAGCCTGTGCCTGTATCTGCATCACAGACTTCTATTTTTATTCACTGTATGGTACTAACACAATAATTTTAAATATATTATGGCCAGATTTAATTGTGAATGTATACAAAGATCAGAAGCTAGTAATTATGTTTTGTATTTTTGCTACCAAAATTGCTTATGGTTTTAAGACCACTAAGAGGCATTTTATAAAGTTGTATATATGATTACTTCATTTTTGACTGAAGGTTTGCTATTTCTGATATGCAGCTGGAAAATATGTTCATATTCATCCATTATTATCCTACATAAAAATATACAATGAGTACCTTCTATATAACATACACCAGGCATTTTTAATTACATGGAGCCACCCCTCCAATATCACTAAATATTTCTTGAATACCTAGGGCCTTATTTAAGGCAGGAAAATTACCTTACAAATTCTAAAAAAGAATGTTTTGAATCAAAAACCAGAATCACATCCTAAACAGTCTCCCTTGGGTATGTTTTCCTAGAGATCCCTTCCATTACATATCTCACGAACTTTTGGTTCAAACCATTTCCTAACAGCTTCATGATAATATACATTTTAGGTTGCCTCTAGTTCAAACCTAAAAATTATATAAAAGATTTTAACAAGACAATTTTCATTCATTCATAACAATAATGACATATTTTTATGTGGTTAATTAACAGGAAGCAACATTTTCTTAAAATAATATTATCCACCATTTTCAAGTGCCTACAACTTAACATATATTATTTCATTATAATGATAGCACAATTCATGTGAAATGGGCATCTATATATCCCAAGTACACATTAGAAAGCTGAACCTCACAAAGATTGGGGATCATAGGAAATTGAGAAGACTATTTTTCTGAATGACTGATTCTCATTTGTGCCCTACTTATGTCTGATTCGGATACCTTACTACCTAACAAAGTTTCCAGAGAGAAAAGTTCAAGACTGAAAAGTGTTCTTTTGCATGTGATGTAATAGAAAGACTACGGAACAGAAAAATAGAATTAAAGTCATTGAGGTAGTAAACTCAGACACTATTTTCTGTTTTGTCTCTTCTCCATACTCTTGAACTAACTGGTGCACAATTAAACCACTAAAAACAAAGAAGGTCCATAGGTAGGAAGCCGCTACCTGCACAGCCTGATTTCTGTGCGTTACATCACACGCAGTGGGAGATGCACTCTCAATTCAACCACTTTTGTAATCCTCACTTCTCTACAAATCATTTTACCTCACTCTTCAAACCTACCATACCATTACCTTTTGTGGCACCAGATAGCTGCTGCAGTTATCAAAGCAGAGGAGGCAGTCACTGCAGCCTAGCTGGGCACCTGCTCCATGGGAGGTCTCATCCCTAGCAGCTGCCTCACTCCTGCTTAATGGAAGACAAAGTTCTTGATCTTTTGCAGGTAGAATACCTGCATTGGGAATTACCCATTTGCTGTGGACACTGCTTTACACACTCAATTTTTTTCTCACTCTACAAAGCTGCACACTATTTTCTCTATTTTTTTTTTATTTTTTCACTGTTTGCAAGTTGATTTCTGAGTTGCAAAGATTATTTCCCTTTCTATACATTCTTAGAATTTCCTGTATTCACCTATTCAATCTTGGCTACCATAATCAGACAGAAAACGCAAGCACTTTTTTTCTTGCATCTGTAATGGAAACTTTAGCAGCAGGCAATAACTGCTCCAGGTCTGTCAGAGATGCATTACACTCTACTTTTATTAAATTTCTTATTTAGATTTGAAACATCCCACAAAGGCACAGAAGTTGAAAGTGGTATGAAGGCAAGACGAGGGTAGGGATCACTCAGAAACAGGTCATAAATTTATAACTATTATTGTCCATATATTCCCCTTATTAACAACAGGATTAATCAAGTGTCTTAAGTCATTTATAAAGAGTAATCTTCCTTTGCTGCACTTGGGAAGCAGAATAAATGGCCAAACTTTTTCTGCATTTGTCCATGTGAATCAAGGCTGAGAAAATATTCCCAGCACATCAGTTGGCAATATCATTAAGGTATTGCTATAATTCTTTGTGACTCAAAAAAATAAAATGTGTGCCAACATAATGAAGGTACAATCCTATAGAAATGTGCAATGGCCTGCCAGGCACTGGAGAATTCTAAGAGTTTGGAGAAGTACAAAATGTTAGCTTTTATATTTCCTGTGTTACCCATTTCTCAAATGTTCCCTTCCTGTTCTTATATAGCCAAGGCTGTTGAACATAAAAAGACAAGAGAAAATCTTTATATCTGACAAAATAATACTTTGAATGATCATAACTATATATGATTGGCCCTTTTAGAATATAAAGAATTCCATGGCCCAGACCTTCATTGAAATGTATTGACCATCCTATTGAATAATAATATTTTATACAACCTGACTAAGAGCATAGGAAATCAGATGTGTGTTCTTTATTGGGTTTGGGTAGAGGATTATTACCCCAAGGATGTTGATTCTAAAAGGGAAAAGAATTTATACTGTTAATTTACTTGCAGGCAAGAAAAAGAAGGTATAATTTATTGGGGATCATAAAACTGGGAAGACAGAAAGGAGTAGATTTGAATGACAAATTGTCAGTGGAAGGTCACATCTCTCAGTGATGGTCGGTACTTTAACCTAAATCCCAAACCTGACCCCATGTGTGGTAATAGAAACCATTAACTTTTCCCTACATTCCCTCATACTTCTCTTAAAACTATGATTCCCATGGCAACATGATATCTCAAGAGAGGTAAATTCAAAGTAGAAACAATAAGCATATTATAGGGTTAAGGAAAAAGACTCGTATGCCATTGACAGTATTACCCACTGATATTTTTTGTAAATTTGCAGGAGATATGAATCACATTAAGATATAACCAAGCTGATGGTCAATACTTGACTTTATTTGAATTTCTATTCTGAAGAGTTTAAGAATGTTCAAGTTAGGAGAGAATACTAAATAAAGGCAAAAATAAGGGCATCTCAATTTCCAATGATCATTATCCCTCCAAGCAATAATGTTTCCTTAAGTAAGAGAAACACTCTCACTTACCCTTTTTTTTATATTGCTCCTACATTGCAAATAAAACCAATTTCTCAGCTCATCCTTTCAACAGCTGAGAGTATAGATATCTATTCAGTAACCAAGTCTCTCTGGCAAAAAGTTCTAGAGAATACACGGAGTAGCTCCTTAGAGAAAAAGGACATATGGAACTAGAGAACACTCTTAAGTCTCTAAGTGCTTTGAGAAAAATGTAAATATATGCAGTTTTACAAGTAAAAAAAAACCTTTCTCAAAGAATGGAGTATTCAATGTGTTCTGGGTAGTTCTTAGTTAATACTGTATTGTGGACTATTAATTCACTGAAGAAGGGAGAAACCAGATTATATTTCCCATTTTTCACAAGGACATTAGGTAAGCTCTCTCTCTCCTAGATGGCCTGCATTCAAATCCCCTCGACCCCAACCATTTTTGCTTTTCTCTCAGGAATGTCCTTTCTCTTTCAGAGAAAAGTCGAATGAGGGATTTATATCACCAGATACTAATGTTATCCTAATAATATGATGATGAGCATGTAGTTTTGCTGATCATCTATATCAACTCCTTAATGTCTATTTTTTGTGATATTAAATTCATGCTAACAAAGGTAGCCTATACATAAAATCTGTGTCCAGGGGAATTTTAACAACAAAAAGAAGCTAGGGACATGGTCCCTGCATTGGTTACTTTATGTTGGGGAATAATGTACAGCTGTGCTTAAAAGTAAGGAAGACAATAAAATATTTATAAAAAATATTTTATTATTTCATGGTCCTCTGATTTTAATAAACACAAATACATTTACTAAATTTTTGCTGTTCAGTGAGAAGTAGATTCACATTTCGCTTAGTAAAATCATTAAATAGAATATAGGTAACTCAGACTTTAATTGGTAGGAGGAAAGAAAAAAACAACACAGCAGCATAGCACAATATGCTTGCCTTTCGAACAAGCATCAAATATTATGGAGTCCATTAAACATTTAATTTAATGAGTATACATATTATATATAATACAATGAATATATTGTTTATTTTGATATTATTTAACATATTTTAAAGGTTTTCACGGAATATGAGAACGATAACAAATTTATCTTCAAGATTATTCAGAAAGATACAATATGCAATGCATCCATTTCCTCTACTGGTATGTTATAAAGCAGTCTGTACCATTGTTTTATGCTATGCATATTATTCAATTTGAATATACAGTTAGAGTAGTATTTTACAAATGGAAGAAAATAACTACTTACACACACATTTGTGATTCAAAGCTTTCATTTAGGCAGTGACAGCCATCCATCAACAGTCTTTCATGCCATATGTTTTTATAGCAGTTCTCTAAACACGATGAGAACCTAAATATGCAGTGAGTTTCAAGCACATCGGAGACCACCTCCCTCTCCCCACCCAGTGTTTATTAATAGTTCTTTATGCTGGCAGAAAGAGAAAGATAACCTTTCCTGGAAGGCCACTGCAGTAATGTGAGCCCAATTTGCCCTTTAAAACTTAGGTTAACAGAATGCCTTAGCCAAATTTAAAATAATAAAGATAGAAAGAACTCTACATCTCTCCCAAAACAGTAGATTTAAGATAATCATAGAAAATCACATTTAAATCCTATTAGTCTTAAAAAAAACAAAGGCAATTTTAAAGAAAGCATTTCTTTCTCTTTTAACATGTTTATTAGTAACCATCACTTCTCCAGTCCTAGCAACTTGAAGGTTGGTGCCTAACAAATGATAATGATATTTCTAATGAAATCCAAGCCTTCTTTTAATGTACTAATGAAAAAAAAAATCAGGGTGATATCTGAAAACGTGGACATTTGTGACTTGTAATTAGCCTTCATTTCTACACAAAAGACATCACCCTTGTAAATGATATTTTTTTTTAGAAAGCACAAAGATAAAATGTGCTCAGTCCACTCTGAATGATTGTAATGTTCTCTTTTAAAATCACCATCTGTCTGAGATTATTTTATTCCAAGGGAGCACCATTAAATATTCATCCTCACCATCCTGGAAATGTGCTCATACACAGGATCAGAACCCTACCTGAGGAGGTATCAGTGCTAATCATTTTAATAGCTAGTCTCTGAATGAACCTCAGAATAAACACCTGAAGTTCACACCTACAAAGTAGGCTTCAGCGTGTGATTTCCGAGGGCTGATGATAATTTACACATTTTCAAGCCAATGAGTTAACTTTGGATCTGGCAACAAACAGTTATCACTTCTTGAGTTTGGTTTAAAAATAGTCAAAGTTTGCAAAGGGAAAGTTTGTTAAAATATACCATGTACCTGTAAGAATTTAGGTAGAATCTAAGCAGCTAAGGCTAGCTAGCAAAGGTACTGAGGGGGGAAAATGTTTAAATGATTCTCTTTCTGCACAGAAGTTTCTAACTTCTAGACAAGTTAAGCACTGTTTCATATTTTATGCTTTATTTATCTGGCTTTGGAAAAAAATACACAGGTCACTGTGAACTAAGAAAATTCCGTAAAACAGTCATGCAGTCTTCTATTCTCTATACGATAGTAATGAGAGAATGGAATATTCTGCCCAATTAAAGAAAAGACTACTAAAATTTCCAGTTCTAGATGCATATCTAAATTCAGGAAAAAATAAAGCCATCCCTCTAATTTCAGATATATCACAGTAGGATTCTTCATACAAGGCAGTGAAAATATTTGAAAGCATAACATATACCATAATTGCAACAATGTCTAAAGTAAAGTGGAGTAAGCGTGACTTCCATCCTAAACAGTGAAACAGATCATAATGACAACAGTTGGGGGAGGGGAGGAGTCTCCAGGTGCTATACCCTAACTGTGGGCTTAAATTGTCAACTGCATTTCTAGTCTGCGTTTAGAACAGTGGCAGTCAACCATGGCAGGAGTCCCCTGCTAGTCTGTAATACATGAGGAAGAAGTCTATTCACAAGATTCAACTTACCCTTAGGCAGAAAAATAACAAACACTTTTATAGAACAATTCTAGGCAAAGGTTACAGTCTAAGATACAAAATTCAAAATAATGGTCCTTCTGAAAGTTTTATAATGCCCCCCACTGGTAATCTTTTTTTGAAAAACATAAGTCAGGGGAAATTCTGAACAAACAGAAGTTGAGTAAAGCTGTAAATAAAGCCACATTTAAAATGGCATTGATAAATCTCAAAATCCCTTTTCTAAAATAATATTGCATATGTATATGCAATGATAAAATGTTAAGTATATATTAACATTGATATTTGCATCATTGCTAGCATCTGCATAGAGTTCACTCATATCATTGGCCATCTGATCACCCACTGCATGTATCTGGGAGACAAATTCAATAATAATTTATTGATATATAAATCATATATAAATTATGTATCAATATATATAGTATAGAGATATATACACTTGGTTATATGTAGCACTGAGGGGAAAAATAGGCAGTTGAAATAATAATTGCAGTACAATGGAGAAATGACATATATGGTAGATTCTCTGCAAAGAGGGTGCTAGATTTCCCACTTATCCCTGCAGGTGCATGATGCCTCTCCCATTCACAGATGAAGTATATTTCCCCAACCCTTAAATTTGGACCACTTTTGTGACTTCTATGATCAATAAAATGGTGGCATAAGTCTATGCCAGTTTTGCACTTAAGCATTAAGAGGAATGACAGGGAAGCAGACTTGGCCCAAGGGTAGGGCTTCCATCTACCACATGGGAGGTCCGCGGTTCAAACCCTGGGCCCCCTTGACCCGTTTGGAGCTGGCCCATGAGCAGTGCTGATGTGTGCAAGTAGTGCCCTGCCACGCAGGGGTGTCCCCCATGTAGGGGAGCCCCACGTGCAAGGAGTGTGCCCCATAAGGACAGTTGCCCAGCATGAAAGAAAGTGCACCTGCCCAAGAATAGCGCAGCACACACAGAAAGCTGACACAACAAAATGATGCAACAAAAAGAAACACAGATTCCCCATGCCACTGATAAGGATAAAAGTAGTCACAGAAGAACACACAGTGAATTGACACAGAGAGTAGACAACGGGGGGGGGGGGGAAGGGGAGATAAAAAATAAATCTTAAAAAAAAAAGAGATATGACAGCTCTTTCAAAAATTGGAGAAGTTGTAGATTTATAGAAAATCATACATAACACGATGCCTTAATGGGGAACATTTGTTAAAATTGATGAAAGAACATTTTTCTATTGTGTTTTTAAATACAGTTTATGGTTTACATTAGGGTTCACTTTCTGTGTAGTACAATCCTATATTTTTAAAATATTTATCCTAGTAATAGCAACACAACCTAAAATTACCTCTACTAAACACATTCAAATATATACTTTAGTGCTATTGATTACATTCACAATATTGTGCTAGCGTCACCACCAACCCTTACCAGAACTTCACTATTAATGCAAATAGAATCTCTGTACAATTTAGACCTTAATTCTCCATTCCCTAACCCCATCATGGGAACCTATATTCTAGCTTCTGACTCTATAAATTTGCTTATTCTAATTATTTCATATCAGTGAGATCATACAATATTTGTTCTTTTGAGTCTGGCTTATTTTTCTCAACATAAAGTCTTCAAAGATCATCCATGCTGGCACATGTATGACAACTTCATTCCTTTCTATGGCTGAATAATATTTCATTGTATGTATATACCACATTTTGCTTATTTATCAGTTGATGGACACTGGGGTTGCTTCCATCTTTTGGCAACTGTGAGTAATGCTGATATGAACACAGATGTGCAAATATCTGTTTGAGTACCTGCTTTCAGTTCTTTTGGGTATATATCTAGAAGTAGGATTGCCAGGTCATATAGTAATTCTATGCTTAACTCACTGAGAAACAACTTAACTGTCTGCCACAGCCACTGCTCCATTTTACATTCCTTCCAGCAATGAATTGGTATTCCTATTTCTCTACATCCCCTTCAACATTTGTAATTTTCCATTTTTTTTTTAATAGTAACCATTCTAGTGGTGTGAAATGGTATCTCACTGAGCTTTTGATTTGCATTTCTCTAATAGCTAATGATGTCAACCACCTTTTCATGTGCTTATTAGTCATTTGTATACCTTATTTGGAGAATTGTCTCTTCAAGTCTTTTGCCCAATTTTTAATTGGGTTGTTTGTTTTTAAGTTGTAGAGTTGTAGGATTTATTTATATATTCTGGATATTAAACCCTTATTGGATATATGGTTTCCATATATTTTCTCCCAATGTGTAGATTGTCTTCTTACTTTCATGATAAACTGACGCACAAAAGTTTTTAATTTTGAGGAGGTCCCATTAATTTATTTTTTCTTTTGTTGCTTGTGCTTTGGGTGTAAAGTCTAAGAAAACATTGCCTAACACAAAGTCCTAAAGACACTCCCTATGTAATTTTCTAGGAGTTTAGAGTTCTAGTTCTTATAGTTAGGTCTTTGATTCATTTTGAGCCAATTTGTGTATATGTTATAAAGCAGGGGTTCAAGCTTTCTTTTGCATATTTAGATACAGTTTTCCTGGAGCCAATTGTTGAAGAGACCATACTTTATCACCTGAGTAGGCTTGGCACCCTTGTCAAAAATCAGTTGATCATAAACATGAAGGTTAATATCTGAACTCTCAATTTGATTTCATAGTTCTATTGTCTATCCTTTTGCCAGAACCATGCTATTTTCATTACTGTGGTTTTGTAATAGGTTTTAAGTTTGGTAAGTGTGAGTCCTCCAATTTTATTCTTCATTTTCAAGATGGCTTTGACTATTCAGACCCTTTCTTTATCCTTCCATGGAAATTTGATGATTGGCTTTTCCATTTCTGTAGAGAAGGCTGTTGGAAGTTTGATAAGGATTGTGCTAAATCTGTAGGTTGCTTTGTGTAGAACTAACACCTTAACAATATTTAGCCTTCTAATCCATGAACATGGTATGCCCTTCCATTTATTTAGCTCTACTTTGATTTCTTTCAGAATTGTTTTGTAGTTTTCTGTGTATAAGTCCTGTGCATCCTTGGTTAGATTTATTCTTAGACATGTTGTTACTGTAAATGGATTTTTTTCTTGATTTCTTCTCATTGTTCATTAACAGTGTAAAGAATGCTATTAATTTTTGCCCATTGTTCTTGTACTCTCCCTCACTTTGCTAAATTTATTAGTACTAATGTTTTTTTTAATGTGTGTATTTTTCAGAAATTTCTACATATAGGGTCATGTCATCTGCAAATGAGATGGTTTTCCCTTCTTCCTAGTGAGTTTGGATACATTTTATTTCTTTCTCTTGCCTAATTCCTCTAAGTAGAACTTGCATTACAATGTTAAATAACAGTGGTAATAATGGGCATACTAGTCTTACTCCTGATCATAAAGGGAAAGCATTCAGTATTTAATCATTGAATATGTTAGCTATGGGTTCTTCATATAAGCCTTTTATGAAGAGATAATAAATTGTTGTTTGAGGTCACTAAGTATGGGGTGGTTTTCTATGCAGCCATAGATAACTGACATAAATTATGGAAAAGGTGATCATGGAATACTAAGGCATATAAAATCTAACCTGATTTTCCCAAAGATAAAAGGCTAGTAAAGAATAAAAATCTCTCTCCTGAATTCTATCCAGGACTGAAGCTTGTGAAGCAGTGTAAAGGCAAAAACACAAGCTCTATTCTCAAGTTTTGTACAAGATGTTAGGGCTAAATATTACTCTCAAACAATAGAAGAGATGCCCTGAATTAGAGGTACACATTTCTACCCTCATTGAATAACAAATTAGTAGTAATGCAGAGTCTGATAAAGGTTTACTTAGCCCCAATTTGAAATATTACAATCAATCTACTAACTATTCAGTATTAAATATTTACAAGTTCAATCCTAATATTATATTTTAAAAAACAAATATGACTGGACTATATGAGCTGAGCTTTCTCAGAAACACTTTAACTGAGAGATAGTTTAATGTTATGACTTGTGACTGCACTGAGAACATGTGGCAATTTGAAATTATTTTATGTTTCCCATAAAGTGAAATATTATGTTTGTAAACTATTTATTCCTCTGGGTGTGATACCATTGATTGCACTAAATTCAGTGGAGAAGCATTTGATTAGATTACTTGATAAGATCAGTTTTGGGCTTTTGATTGGACTACATCAGTGAAGCCTGACTCAGGTTGAGTCTCTGCCCCTATGTTGGGTCTGATATAAACAGAAACACAGAGAGAGACTCATTCAGACAGAGATAGTAGAAGGAGGCTGCCAAGTATGATCTTGCCATGTAAGAGAGGATCACTTAAGCATGAAGTTCCAAGAGGCTGGACCCATGGAGCAGCTCAAAAGGAGACAGTGAGTCCAGAGGGGAAGACTGAAACTTCAGCAGAGGTTGGTAGCTATCTTGTTTCATTATGTGATAATACAACAAGACCAACAATAGCTGACTTTGGTGAGAAAGCATCACTGATAGTGCTTCAGTTTGGACTTTTCACAGTCTTGGAACTGTAAACTTCTACCATAAATAAACACCCTTTATAAAACATGAACACATTTCTGGTACTTTGTATCAGCAGCCCTTTAGCAAACTAAAACAGAAATTGGTACCATGAGAGTAGGGATGTGCTGCTGCAATTACCAAAAATGCTGGAATGATTTTATAAATGGGTAAGGGGTATTTTTTGGAGGAATTATGAGGTGATTGATTAAAAAAAGGTCTAGATTTCTTTGAAGAGACTGCTGGTAGGAATATGGACCCTAAAGTTATTTCCAATGAGGTTTTAGAAGGAAATGATGAAACTACTATTGGAAACTGGAGGAAAGGCGATCCATGTATTAAAGTTGCAGAGAACATAACAAAATGGACTCTTGATGTTAGATGGAAGGCAGAATTTGAAAATGACAAACTTGGAAATTTCATTGAAGAAACTTCCGAATCAAATGTGGAAAATGCAGCTTGGCTTCTCCTTGCAGCTTATAGCAAAATGTGAAAGGAAAGAGAAAAGCTTAGAACTGAATTGCTGGGCACAAAGAGAGATTGATTTCAGAAATTCCAGGTTTCTGAAAAACAAGCCCCCAGAAGATAGTGGCCCAAATGAAGACTTAAACTTAGAACTTTAAGTCAGGATTAGAAATGCAATTATCCAGGAAGGACTTGTGGAAAGTGCTACTATCTGTTTGCTTGGATCCCTGTTTCCTGCATACTAAACCAACAAATTTTTTGCAAGGTCTATATGAATGAAACCACTGTCAGAATAAAAGGGGTAGGGAGAGGAAAGATTGAAGGGAAAATGGCTTCAGGAGGAAAACTGTTAAGGTCTGGAATTAAGACATCTCTTCTGGCCAAGAGAGAGACCCCACCCATGTACATTGAGAGGGAGAGTTTGCCTCAGCATTTGAAGAGTGTGGATGTTCCAGCCCATTGTTCAGGGAAAGTGTGGCTACCACAGACTACAGATAGAGTGGATCACATTACCCCATCGTTGCAAAGAGTTAAGTCACCACCCCACTGCTCCAGGCAGTAGAGGGGGTTCTGCATGCCAGAGATTAAGGAGAAAGTTGCCACCACCTCACTGCACTAAGGGGGCTGAGACTGTCCCCCAGATAGTAAGAAAAGTGTTGCTGTCATCCCAATGTTCTTGGAGGGTGAGGTCTGGAACTCTGTTGCCACCCAGATGGAACTGAGAAAATGGCCACTGGGCAAGCCTGTGAAAAGGGTGGGCCCCTTGATGCCCTGAGGAGAAGAAGAGACCATAGTTTTAAGGATGACTCTCAGACTTTGAAATCTAATGAAGTATGCCCTGCAGGTCAGCAGGATTGTTGGGGACCCATGACATGTTTCCTTCTGAATCTCTCCTTATGGTAATGCAAATGTTTATCCTATGTCTGTCTCTCCTATGTATACTAGAAACAGGTAACTTCTTTTGTAAATTTTACAGGTCTACAGCCTGAAGAATCCTTTGTCCCAAGACAAACTGTATTCCTATAACTAAGCTTGATGTGATTTGTATTAGCATTGCTTATACAATTGTGATTTAAGATTTTATGGACTATTGTGATGCTTTTTTTGGAATTCAGAGAGTGGAGTGTGGCAGTTTGAAATTAATTTATGAATTCCCAAAAGAGAAATATTATGTTTGTAAACTAATCTATTCCTCTGGGTGTAATATTTTTTGATTGCATTAAATTCAATTGAGGGGGTCTTTCATTAGGTTACTTGATAAGATCACTTTAGGACTTTTGATTGGACTTCATCAGTGAGGCATGACTCAGGTTGTGGCTTTGCCCTCTTGCTGGTTCTGATACAAACAGAAACAGAGAGAAACTCAGACACAGGAAAAGGAATCTGCCAAGTTTGATCCTGCCATGTAAAAGAGAGGACACTTAAGCATGAAACCACAAGAGGCTGAGCCCACAGGGCAGCTCAAGAATAGATGGTGAGCCTGGAGGGGAAGGTTGAAACCTCAGCAGAGATTGGTGGCCACCTTGCTTTACCATGTGGCAATAGGCCAGTATCAATATTAGCTGACGTTGGTGAGAAAACATCGCTGATGGTGCCTCAGTTTGGATAGTGCACGGCCTTGGAATTGCAAGCTTCTATTGCAAATAAATACCCTTTATAAAAGCCTACACATTTCTGGTACTTTAATCAGCAGCCTTTTTGCAAAGTAAAACAGAGTATCAATCATTGAACAACATTTCTTTTCTTTTCTTTCTTTTTTTTTTTTTTAAAACTGAATGATAAGCTATTATACATAGGTCTACTCTTGATCACCAGGATACAAATATTCCTCCATGGTAAACTCTAGCAGTTTAATTTCTGGGAAAGTCATTTCAAAAAAAAATTTTATTTTAGGCTTTCCCCCCCCCCCAAATGAATAATATATCTAATATCTATGTCAAGCAAAATTTAAAATAGCCCCATTTCTTTTTCTTTGCTGCTTTTCTCTCACTTCCCACACGTCTCTCCCAGCCCATGGGATTCATGCTGCCCTGAGTTCCCTTTGCTGTTTCACGATTTTCTCAATTTCCCAGAAACACAATATTTGAATAACAAAATTAAGTGTATCATAAATATGTCGTTTCTGATATATTTTCCAAAGGATTCCATGTCCCCAAATCACTCAACTCCATTCCCCAAATCATTCAGTCTCTGAGTATATTAGTGAGCTATTATGAGTAAGAAAGTTTTAACATAAAAGGACTAATTATATATGGCTTTAAATCTCTGGGAGACTTAAACGGAGATGGAAGGAAAGTGCAGCCTACCCAGGAATGGTGCCGCACACATGGAGAGCTGATGCAACAAGATGACACAACAAAAAGAAACACAGATTCCCGTGCCGCTGACAACAGAAGTGGACAAAGAAGACGCAGCAAATAGACACAGAGAACAGACAACTGCGAGGGGCAGGGGCGGTGGGGGAAGGGAAGAGAAATAAATAAATATATAAATCTTTTAAAAATAAATAAATAAATAAAGGAGTGAGATCTTCAAGGTTGCAAGGGAGAAAATGGAGTCAAAGGGCAGAGGAACTATATTAGGGTGTGAGGGGGCAGTGAATTTAGAGAAAGGACAAGGCTAATGAGTACTGAGAATCCCATTTAACTGGGAGAGAGTCACTTGTAAACCCTTCATTCACCTCCCTCAGGAAATTCTCAGAAATTTCTTCACTGCTTACTACAATTCTTAAGAGTGAACTCTTGCTGGTGATGGATAAAATAATCAATTCTATCTGAAAGTTAGCCCAGGCTCTCAAAACAGACACTGTAAGTGTACCCAGCTGACTCTTTCTGAACAGGTACCTCAGAAAGTTGCTGCTGGAAGAGGTCACTGTTCTGGCATAAGGAGAGCAAGAACACCAATATTTTTGTCTCTGGAAGTTCTTTCTTAAATACATTGAAAAGGATATTGTAAGGTCCAGAGAGATTTTGTATCAGGGACCCTGGAAAGAACAGATTTTCTACAGAATTTATCCATTTGAAAAAAAAAATACAATGTTTCCATGGAAGGGACAAAATATTCTACAACAAAGTGATTTATATGGTTCTCTCAGTTTTTTGACATTTGTTTCAAAGAAATTGCCTGAATGCATTCTATTTTTCTGCAAAATGTGAATAATAACATATGTTGGAAAAGTAAGAACAGTGAGATTATTTTCTAAATTCTCCTGTCATCTGGATATTATTTGTTACTCTCTTCTCTTCTTTACTCTTCTCTAGATTTCTTCAAAAAACTACACTCACATAAGGTCAGTTATAATGAAAAAATTGGAATTACTACAGAACACACTCCATTGCATTCAAAATATTCAATTAGAAAAAATCAATAGAAAGTTTAATCAAATTTAGAGCCATGATTAAAGATTATCTACAATTATCACAGAGTAATGTGTCCTTTTCTGCTTTATTATAAGTTACAGTTGAAAAGTTGGTTTCAAGTTATCTACAGACTATTGAAATATCTTGTGAATAGATAAGTCACTCTCAAATGAGCTTATAGCTTCTTTGTTAAAGTTTATGCCTTCAATCAAGAAATAGAGAGTTGGTTCACCCAAATTATGTCTAAATAAAATTTAGCATACAATACAAATAAATACTGATTACTTTAAATGATACAGATTTGGATTACACACCCACCACTTCAGGAGGCATGCTTCATATTTTGTAAGGAGCAACTCTCCCCTTTTGGGAAACATTTCTCATAACATTGTGGATGCCTGCTATTTCTGATATCTTCCTATCAAATTCCAGGAAATTTTCCTAACTTTGTGACAATGAGAAATGCATCCATACATTTCCAAATGCCCACTAATAGGTAATAACATCCCAACCCTCACACACTTAAGAACTTCTAGCGTAGCTTTATGATTTAGGGGCAAAAACACTTTTCAAAACTATAGCCATTGAAATCTCTATTTAACTTGGAAACCATAATAATCTGATTTTGTGACTGTACCATCACCAGTACTGTATTAAGTTTTATGTTCTAATGTATATGTACAGTATAGCTGTGTTAAACATTTTTGAAGGAATGAGAAATTTGCAGAAAGCAGAAAGCTTGCAGGAAACCATGCTTACTGAAGTCTAGTTAGTAGCCACATGGTGGTCTGCTCCTGAATCAACTGACCTTAGGTATGGTTCTTTTTACTTCAAAATTTCATTTCTTTTAAGAAAAAAACTATTTAAATGCTGTTGAATAGACTAAGCTAATTCATTCCACTCAATAGCCCACATTGTGGACAAGAAAATAAACATTTTATAGACATGTCTAAAGCTATTCTGATCACTGACATTTGTGCACTTAAATATTTAAGCTACTCCACGATTTTATTAGACTTTTTTGTTTTCTGGTTATATTGTGGAGGAAAGACAAGAAAGCAGAGATATAGAGGAGTCAGTAATGAGAGACGAGAAAAGAAAATATATTCCCAAATATCTGTGATCTAGGAAGCACAATTTTGATAATATTTTGGATTTAAGAAACAAGTTTCTAAAAATCATGAATGTAAAAACTGCTTTCTGTAGAAGAAAGGTTTCCTGCTTCTTAAAAGTTCTAACTCAAAAAAAAACTTTTATTTGCTAACCCTCTATTATGCATATTATGCAGTCATAGTACAATATAGAGTGAAGATATTTCCATTAACAACTGTTTGTTGGATGCCCACTAGACACGAGGAAGGAGAGTATTCTAAGAAGACCTTAGTCATAGACACAACCCTGACATCCACTTAGTCATAAGCCATGGCCATTTCCCAGACAGAAAAAGAAATACTGCCACTGAGCTCTTTAGTTGCATTAGAGCTTATGCTCAGTCTTTGTATATGAATTTTCTCACTTAATGCTCACAATCATCCAACATCATCACCCCTAATTTACAGAAGATGAAACTGAGCTTCAGCAATGTCACATCATAAGTGGCTTTAAAATAAGAAAACAGTGATGACTAATGGAATGAGAGGAACACTCAAAGTCATATGTTTTTAAGTAAAATTTAAAAGTATTGGGTAACTTCTGAATGAGCAACCGAAAAATTCAGGGAGAAAAATGTTTCTAAGATGATATTTAGCAACTGGAGGCAGTTTGCTGTATAGTTACCATCACTCATTCATTCAACAAATATATTTACCTAAAACAAATTTTTATCAAGTTATTTTATTACATTATGTGTCAATTTCTAAATGCAAGGGTATGTAATTTATAGTGTTGGAATGTTAAATAAATATGCAATTAAGTACTGACTATTTAGCGATGAATTCTAACAATGTTTTACATTGATCCTGCTAATAGATTATATAAAATAAATCTAAGAAAACTGAAATAAAATAGAGAATAAAGACTATAGTGTAGTTTGAAACAAATAATCAGACCCAACATTCCTATATAAATTCAACTTTCATGGATTTGCATTTACCTTTATCTTAACAATTTCTCTCTTTAACATAGTGAACAATTAAGATTTCATATACATTCTCCCTTGTAGATTTTGTTTTTTGGAAAATAATGAGCATATTATACACTCCTATATGAATATTTTATATGGCAATACTTGATTTTTATTTAATGTGTATTTAATAAAGACAGTATAAAATATAAATTTTATATGCTGGGATGTCATTATTAAAATTACTGTTATGATAACATAATGATTGCATGTTTCATTTTGTTGTGCCCTAGATATAATGAAATACTATTTCTTATTCTGATAAAGTGCATTAAAAACTGCTCCTTCTCTGTGGTACTACTGCTATTTTGAATATTCCTTGTGTATTTTCCCCTCCCAATAAAAACAGTTTATGTCAACAAATGTCCCATTAAAGAGCATGATGTTGATGGCAATGCCTAAAACCTTTCATTATCTAAATAGAGTTTAAAATTTCCTTTCAAACTTATTTCATTTAATTCACATTACAATTCTGTTAGGAAAATATTATCAATCCCATTTCACAAATGGAAGTATTGAGGCTTTAAGGAAGTTGTTTCCCTTGTCTCAAAACACACAACTAGTTAAGCAAGTAAGGTCGCTCCTTCCTTTTTCTCCAGTGCTTTTAAACCAATTGATCCAATATACAGATTTAATTTTGCAAGAATATAAAATTGGAATTTCTCATTCCAAATTGATCACAAATGAATATCTCCTCTCAATAGATAAGGAAAATCTATCTTTGAGTCCTTGTATAACTTTGATGTTAGTGAACATCCTAATTATGCACATGACTTGCATCAATGATAAGTCTTCATACTACTTCAAAGATAAACCTTTCTTAATGCCAATATAAAAAAAATTCTACATTACTACTTACTCGTGGGAAAAAAAAAAAGTGGCAGAGAGATTCTGAACCAAGATGAGTGAGAAAGGAAATGCAGATAGGAGAATGGGAGGAAGAGAAAGGAAAAAGAGAGCAAGCATCCAGGAATAGCGAGTGAATGATTTGCTTAGCTACCACAAAAGTAATAATTACACTGCAACTCCATGGGAACAATGGTAATTTCACAGTAGCTCACGTTAGTGTTGTCATCCTATATCCTGATAACTGTGAAATTAATTTGTGGCACTACTGTATGTGTCGGCCATAAGCTGTTCCCTTGGTAACAGTTTTATACTACCAAAGAGAAGGAATATTTGGCAGTAAAATGGGCAACAGCAAGCTGATTATACAGGGAAAAGTTTCTATTTAGATATACATAGCATAGCAATCACCCATAAAAAAACCACACGGCTTACCAAAAGAGTTCACTCTGTTCACTGTCCATTATCTGTTGGTTGAAGTAATTAAAATGAATAGAAAGTAATCATAAAACTAACTGTTTATATTTAGCAACAGAGGTTTCTTATTTTTCAGAAAAACACTTTAATGAGGAAGTACAAAATTTTAATGCATTTCTCCTGTTCTCTTTTCTTTTTCCAACCCTGAAAATTATTACCATGCTTTTAGGAGCCATATAAACATCTCTATACCCACATACACATGTCAATGAAAATCATGCATGCAGCTGATAGCTAGGCAGCCTTGAGGTATAAACAAAAATACCAGACACAGTTTTAAAAAATTTGTGCTTAAGGAAATTCATTTAAGAAGGAAGATCTCTTACATCTGCACTCTATTACACACAAAGTCACAGAAGGACAAGTTGAACATGTGGCCAAAAGGATCATAGCTTATACTTGTACTTTTGCTTTTTCTGCATAGAATTTTGAAAAAAGCAAACATTAAAATGGAAGAGCATAACTGTAAGACATGAAAATAAATCCTGAATTAGAGATGTGTATCTAAAAAGCCACCATTACGAGTTAACAACCCAGAGGGAGAAACCAGCTTCTCCAGCTTACCCCTTCTTCTCATCGTTCATTATACAAGCAAAGCTGAATATAGTTCCAATACGATAATGGGTTAGCTGGCCAGAATGTTTAGATCAGCTAATACTTACGTGCCTCTGCTTAACCATGCACCATGAGACTGGCAGTATTTTGTTCCTTATATAATAAAAAATGTAAATCTTTTGGAACAGAATAAGGCTTCTTTTAAAAAAAATCTATATTTTTGAAATCACTAAATCATACCTAGTTATATGTCTGCATCACAGGATTTATGATTAGCTTTTAACATAATATTTTCTTTATATATACAGTGCAGAGTTAATAAATATTTACTAGAAAACCTTTTATTTGACATATCATGGATTCTTGTTAATCAAAACAATTAACTTTAGGGAATATTAGATTCTGACAAATTCAGAAGATTTAAAACACAAGATAAATGTATTGGATTTTAGTTGGCTCCTCTCCACCAATTCTTTTTTTTTCCAAGTGCCCAGCATATAATAGATTTGTAATATTTGTTGATTAATTGAATAAATTCCCTCAATATTCTTATTTGGCCATCTCTTCCACAATGACATAGTCCCAGCCCATATCTAGAGTTCTCTGCTCTGACATCTACTTCTCCAGAATTACTCTCATGATTAAGATCTCTTTGTACTCTCTCTACAATTGTCTTGAGATAACTGAGAGCATGAATTATCAATTTTTTTCAAAAGATTCATTTTTATTACTAAAGAGCCACACACAAGGTAGTCACAAATTAAACTAATAAGCCATGGTTTAACAGAATTCTCTGCAACAACCAAGTAAATAGTGACATAGTTTTTGTGGTTATGAACTTACTACTTACTTTGGTATATAAACATGAGCAGGGTTCCTGAATCTCAGTTTCTTTTTACATAAAATGGGCGTATTAATAGTACCTAACTTCCAGAATTCTTACTATGAAGAAATGAGATAATCCATGCAGAGTATTTAACAGAGTTCTGAAAACTTAAAGAGTATAATAAATACTTAAATTATATTATAATTTAAACAAACAATCTACAGTACTTTAAAATTTATCCACTATGTGATTACATTTTTCATTTGTCATTTCATTTAGACCATATATGTTCAAAAACACTGTTCAGTGTCTGCAATGTACCAGGCATTAAAGGTGATACTGAAAAAAGAATTAGCTTTGGTGTCAGATGGAGTATGACCTCCAACTTTGCCTCTTAACAGAGTTCTTATCCAAAAATTATTGTATCTTAATGAATCTCAAGTGTCTAGCTATACAAAAGAATAGAAATCATAAATCTTCACTTGCTATTATCATTAAAATAAAATGTGTACTCCTTTTAATGGCAAATAAAACCTATATTATTTCAGAACTCATCTCCCTCTACTAAGCTTCATCCATGTTGCATTCTTCAGGTTCCTCAAACATGCCAAGTTTGTTCCATATTGAGGTGCACCTGGAAATCCATGCAGTTTACAGTGGTACACCTCCCCTTCCCAAACGGAAATTAATTTGGAAGCACAGACGTTTTTATGCAATGGTTAATTGGTCACCTTATACCAGGAAGAAACCAGAAGGGGATATCGTAATAGGCCTGTTCAGAAGTTAAAAAAGGCTTCATCTATAACAGTGGCAGAAAATTCATTGAATAAATGCTTCTGTGACTGAAAAGAATGATTATATCATCAGCAGAAAGGAAAGAAAAAAGGGAAAAGTAGTGCAGGGTAAAATAAAAAAGCAATATTGTGAGTTTGATTTATTTATGCAACTTTCATCATTTTTTTCTGAAAAGACATCATGTCATGTGATGATGACTGATGTTTAAAAATTCGGCATTTTGCCTTATAATACGAGCAAGATTTTCTGAGAATGTTGATAGAGCACTCTAAGTAATATTTTTAAGTACATGAGTGACTTCTCACCTGGTCTAAGAACTAGAACAAATATGCTAAAATAAAATATAATATCTGATTTATATAACAATTAGGAGAAAGACTTCTCTCACTACACCCAAGACATTACATCTTTGTCTTTGACATTTCCATTTATTTCTAATCACCAGTATTCAATCAGAATACTGTGCACCAGATGCCCAACAAAGGGCATATCACCTTGGACATTCAACAGCAAGCCACTAATGGACAAAATACAGCTTGAAAAATCTCTCAGTGAGAGGAAACATGGAGAGTAAAAAAATGTTTAGCTTTGGCTGGGTTGATAGGCTGAGTCTAAATGATATTTCATAATATCCTTGACATTGCATGGGAGGAGTTTATTATGTAAGTTAAAAATAATGGGTTCCTATGAAGTTTGTACTTTTGTACTTCTCAGAAAACACTAGTGATTATCCTAGCCTTGCAATATTATACGGTCCTGATTTGTGTGATCAGCAAAATTTCAAGTAAATTACTGAGTATATGCAGTATTTGCTAGAGGCAAAAATACATCTGCAAAAATAAGTTCTCATCAGAAAAAAAAATCACCTTCTGAAAGTCCATGCTAGGTATCCAAAATAACAAAGGTGAAGTACAAACTATGTGATCCATCATAACCTGAAATAAACATGTATTGCTACTCTGTGATTTGTCTCTTTATCCCAGTCTGACCCATTTCTTGAGATTGCTATCTCAAGATCTTCTCCCACGAAGTTTTCACTGAAAATACTTTAATCTGTTTTCTTAAAAATCCATAACAAAATTACTAGGGTCTCAATGTCTTATCAAAACTTACGTTTCAGAAATGATACCTGAAAAAGATAATCTTCAGTAAGTATAACTAAAGTATTTCATACCCGCAGTGTGGAATTGTTCCATTGGAGCAGACCAGGAAAAAATAAGTTTACATTGCCAAGACCAGAACCATCTTGTCAACTAACATTTCTTCCTTCTGAATTTACTAATTCAAGCAGCCAAGTCTTCAACTCAAATCATCTAGCCTCCCATTTTGCTTATTTGATTCCCTCATTAGTACTGATCTTCAGGCTCTTCAAGACTTCAAGAGAACTAGACTAACGAAAGGTCAAAGCTTCAGAGTTGCCCTATATTAGCTATATAACCTTGAGCATTGTCTTAGTTTCTTAGGCTGTTTAAGCAAATACCATCAAATGGTTTAGCTTGAAGAATAGCAATTTATTTGCTCAAGGTTTGAGACTGGGAAAAAGCCCAAATCAAGGTGCTGCTTTCTCTCCAAAGACTGGTGTTCTGGGGCTGGCTGCTGGCGATCCTTGGCTTCTTTGACACATGGCATGGTGCGGTCTCTCTTCTGCATTCCACTGACTTCAGCTTCTGGATGCTCTCTCTGGAGCTTTCTCTCTCTCACATCTGAATTCATTCCACTGATAAAGGACTCCAATAATATGATTTAGACCAATCCTGATTGGGCTGGGTCACACACCTTAAGTGAAGTAGCCTCATCATCAGGTCATACTTACTTGGCTTCAGACCCACAGGAATGAAGTAAATTTAACAACATGTTTTTCTGGGGTACATACAGCTTCAAACCACCAAAAACATCTCTGTCCTCTTAACTGTAAAATTAAAGTAAAAGCAATACCTGAAATTCAGGTAATAACATTAGGTACCTCATAGTATATTCACAAGGATTTATTAAAATACATGTTAAGTATATCTGAAAAATTCTTAACATGTGGGAAGTAAGGTATAGCTATTGATTCCTCCAATTTTTCTTTATCCAGGAGAAAGAGGGTTGGAGGACATATAGAAAGGAAGATTAATTAATAATAATAACCAAAAGGATAAAAAGAGAAATAAAACAAAAATAGGACATGCATAACCCTGAAGAAAAATGTCCAAAAGAAGTGCTGCCTTTACAGTAATAATACTGAATGTTAATGAATTAAACTCTTGAATCAAAAGACACAGAATGGCAGAATGGATACAGAAATATGACCCATCTAAATTCTGTCTATAAGAAAAACTCAGCTTAGACCCAGGGACACAAACAAGTTGCAAGTGAAAGTTTTGAAAATGATTTCACACGCAAACAGTAACCAAAAAAGGACAGGAGTAGTTATACAAATGTTTAACAAAATAGACTTAAAATGTAAAAGAAATGTAAGAGACAAAAAAGGTCACTATTTATTAATAAAAGGGGAAATCTATCAAGAAGAAAGGAATAATCATAAATATTTATGTACCTAACCAGAGTGCCTCAAAATACATGAGACCACTACTGGTAAAACTGAGGGGAGAAACAGAAGCCCCTACAATCATATTGGGGGACTTCAATACACCATTATCATCATTAAACAGAACATCTTAACAGAGTTCATTAATGAAACAGAGCACTTAAACAATACATTAGAGGAATTAGATCTAATGGACATATAAAGAACATTCCACCCAAAAAACAGCAGAATATACATTCTTCTTGAAAGATCATGGATCATTCTCGAAGATAGACCAGATGGTAGGTCAAAGAACAAGTCTCAATGAATTTAGAAAGACGGAAATTATACAAAGCAATTTCTCTGATCATAATTGAAGGAAGTTGTAAGTTCATAAGGGGTGAAGAACCAGAATAGGCACAAATATATGGAAGATAACACACTCTTAAACAATCAGTGGGTCAAGGAGGAAATTGCCAGAAAAATCAGTAATTACCTTGAAGTGAATGAAAATAAAAACAAAACATATCAAAATTTATGAGATGCAGCTAAAGCAGTGCTGTTAGGGAAATTTATAGCCCAAAAAAATGTCTACATTAAAGAACAACAAATGCTGAGCTACATTGATGAAGAAAAAAGAGAGAAAAGATTCAAATAGATAAAATCAGAAATGAATGAGGGGTTATCACCACTGACCTAACAGAAATAAAAAGTATCATAAAAGGATACTTGGAAAAATTGTATACCAACAAAATGAACAATTTATATAGAATGAGCTAATTCTTAGAAACACACACACAAACTATATTGATGAAAGAAGAAACAGAAGAACTCAGCAGACCAATCACAAGTAATGAGCTTGAACTGGTCACCAAAAACCTCACAACCAAGACTAGATGATTACATGAATGAATTCTGCCAATCATTGCTGAAAGAACTATTCTCAATCCTGTTCAAACTCTTCGAAAAAACTGAAAGGAGGAAACATTACCTAACATTTTATGATGCCAACATCACCAAAACAACAAAGCTACATAAGACACTACAAGAAAAGAAAACTACAGACCATCTCTAATGAACTTAGAAGCAAAAATCCCAACACATCAAATGAATTATATACCATAATCAATGGGTTTTATCCAGGTATGCAAGGATGGTTCAACATAAGAAAATCAATCAATGTAATGCACCACATTAAAAGACTGAAGGGAAAAATTTACACAATAACCTCCATTGATGTAGAAAAGGCACTCATCAAAATAGATCAACCTTTCTTAATGAAAATACTTTGAAATATAGGAATAGAAGGAAACTTCATCAACATGTAAAAGGAATATGAGAAACCCACAGCTCACATCATCCTCAATTGTGAAATACTAAAGACTTTTCTTCTAAGATCTGGAACAAGAGGATTCCTACTATCACCACTTTTATTTAACATTGTATTAGAAGTTCTTGTTGAAGCACTTAGGTAAGAAAAGGAAATAAAAAGTATCCAAATTGGAAAGGAAGAATTAAAATTTTCACTATTTGCAAATGACATGATCCTATAAATAGAATGTCCCAAAAAATTACAACTTAGCTTCTAGACCTGATAGACTAGTCCAGTAAAGGGGAAGGATATAAGATAAACATGCTAAAATCAGTACCATTTCTCTACAATAAAAATGAGCAATCTGAGGAGGAAATCAAGAAAAAAACTACATTTACAATAGCAACTAAAAGAATCAAATATCTAGGAGTAAACTTAACTAAGGATATAAAGGACTTGTACACAGAAAAATACCGGGCGTTGCTAAAGGAAATTACAGAAGACCTAAATAAATGGAAGAATATACTACATTCATGGATTCAAGACTAAATACCATTAACATGCCTATCCTACCCAAAATGATTTACAGATTCAACACAATCCCAATAAAAGTTCCAACAGCATTCTTTACAGAATTGGATCAACCACTTATCAAATTTATTTGGAAGAGTAAGGGGCCTTCAAAAGTCAAAAAAATCTTGAAAAAGACAAACAAAATTGAAGGAATCATTCTGCCTGACTTTAAAGCATACTACAAAGCTACAGTAGTCAATACCATATGGTACTAAAGACAAACTGACCAATGGAACTGAACAGAGAGCCAAGTGATCTTTGGCAAGACCACCAAGCTCACTCAACTAAGACACAATAGTATCTTCAACAAATGGTGCTAGGAGAACTGGATATCCATATCCAAAACTAAGACACAATAGTATCTTCAACAAATGGTGCTAGGAGAACTGGATATCCATATCCAAAACACGGAAAGAGGAACACAATCTCATGCCTTATACAAAAAATCAACTCAAGATGTATCAAAGACCTAAATATAAGAAACAAGACAATAAAGCTTCTAGAAAATAATGTACAGAAGTATCTATGAGATCTTGTAGTAGGAAATGGTTTCATAAACTTTAAGCCCAAAGCACAAACAATGAAAGAAAAATAGATAAATGGGATCTCCTCAAAACTAAAACCTTTTGTAATTCAAAGGAGTTTGTCAAGAAAGTGAAAAAGCAGGCTACTCAATGGGAGAAAATATTTGGGAACCACTTATCCAACAAAGTGTCTAATGCCTAGCATATATAAAGAAATCTTACACCTTAATAATAAAAGGTTAAGCAAACACTTTTTAAAAATATGCAAGAGATTTGAAGAGACAATTTTCCAAAGAGGAAATACAAATGGTTAAAAAGCACATGAAAAGATGCCCAATATCATAGTGAAATGTAAATCAAAAGTACAATGAGATATTATCTTACACCCTGAGGATGCTAAGTATAGAATTGCCATATGATCAGGCAATCCTACTTCTAGGAATATACACAGAAGAATTGAAAGCGGGACACAAACAGACATATGCACACCAGTTTTCATCACGGCATTATTCACAATTGCCAAAAGATGGAAACAACCTTAGTGTCCACCAACAGATGAACAGATAAACAAAATAGGGCATATACACATGATGGAGTATTATTCAGCTGTAAGAAGGAATGAAGTATTGACACATGACAAAATGCATGAACCTTAAACACCTTATGTTGAGTGAAGTAAGCCCGTCATTAAAAGACAAATACTGCATGATCTCACTGATATGAGCTAAGGATATTGAACAGATTCACAGAGGTAGAGTCTGGAAGACAGATTATAAGGAGATAGAAAGGGTGTAGAGAGTGGTGAGCAGATGCTCAATCAGAGTAAAAACTCTGATAAGGTGGATGGTGGTAGTTTGGCAGGGGATGGGGTGATGAAGATGCAGTGGTATGAGTGAGGTTGATGGAGCTGCAGTGGGAGTGGGGTAGAGGGCATGGGTTGGGCTATCCACGGAGCTGAGGGGAGGGTTGGGGGAATGAACAGGTGAACTCTGTCTGGAGAGGATGTAGACTATGGTTAAGAATACAATTGTGGGAGTGTTCTTTTAGCAAATATGGCAGGTGTGGGTAACTTGTGCAGGGTATCAGTGATGAGGGGATATGTGAGGAAGGGTACACCTTTGGCATGTCTCTATGGAATGCGAATGTGGTCATGGTATCATAGGGTATTATCTCAGTGGGTGGAGAACCATAGAATAATAAACTCTCATCCTGGGAAGTCCTACTATGTTCTCAAATAGAGTGGCATGAATCTCTGGAATACATAGCAGTATCTAATAAAAGGTAAACAGACCAACATGTCAAATCTACAATATTAATACTTGTACTTATGAATCTTATTCTTGTAAAATTGAAGCTTAGCCTAATAATAACTATTGCTTAACAGTTACCTCCTGAAAACCTTCATGTTACTCAAATGTAGCCTCTCTCTAAGCCAAACTCTGCAAATAAATGCACTACCTTCCCCCAGGCATGGACATGATTCCGGGGGATAAGCCTCTCTGACACTAAGGGATGAATACCAATTGCCAGCTAATGATGCAATTGAAGAAAAGACCTTGACCAAAAGGGGTAAACATTAAATACAAAAGAGTCTTTATGACTAAGAGATTTCAAAGTGAGTCAGGAGGGTGTTTCAGAGATTACACATATGCACTGTGTCAGGCAGATCTCACTAACTGGCACAGTAAACAAAATCCAAACAGAGGGGCTCCTGGGTGCTCTAGAGACATTCAGACACTATAGGCAAGGCTGACAAATACATGAAATCAGCACACTGTCAGTGGGCCTTACCTTGAATATATAATCTCTTTCCCCAGTGTAACATAGTTAGGATCATTTATAATTTCCCTACCCATGATTCTTCTACTCTTGCTATTTGAACCTACAATTAGCACTAACCCATAAAACATATGTCCCAGAGATGTAAATCTTCAGTCTGTTCATATACTGGTTGAGCCTGGAATCTCAGCAGGGATGTGGCCAACACTTACCCTCCAGTTCAGCAGACTTGCCAAGGACAACCAAAAAAATGATGGTAGAAAAAGCCCCATCCCCAAAATTAATGAGTTTCTATTACTGCAAGCAAAACAGTTCCTTCCATCTGCCCCATAAGATGTAAGCACCCTCTCAATCTGAAGCAGAGCAGGCATTACTATGCCCAAATCTTCAAGATGGCGGAATGAACAAAGATAAGGAGGAATGCAACCATGGACCAAAGTAGACATTATTATTGTAGCAATTGAAGAACTTATAACAATGATACAAAGAGAGGGGTTACCTGAGGATCTGAGGGGAGAGGGATGAAAGAATAGGTGGAACATAGGGCATTGAAACTGTTGTGCATGATACTGCAATAACACATACAGCCTATTACACATTTTGTCAAATCCTATAAAATTGTACAGTAAAAGTATAAACCCCAATGTAGACTATATTTTACATTCAATATTTGTTCATCAATTGTAACAAATGTACCACGATAATGTAAGATGTTATTAACAAGGGCAAATGTGGGAGTGGGAGGGAGTTGGGTATATATGAATTCCCTATCCTTTTGATGTAACTTTTATGCAACAGAAAACTTCTTTATATATCAAGTTTTTTATATGGGGAAAAAAAGCCTATCTGTTCCACAGTCCTTAGCTTGGACTGGCATCCCAACAAGGTTTTGCAAGTGGCAGGTTCATGAGACTTCGAAGGCTGAATATTTTCTGCCTGCTTTAAAGAAGTGGACGAGAAGTCTGCCAATATGCCATGAGACAGCAAGATGCCTTCTGTTTAGTTGACATTGAAGTCTAATAGGAGTGGCACTGGTGGCTGCATCCACTGGGTCAGCTTCTCTGTAGTGGGAGCTGCTGCAACAGTACTGTGTCCATTGCTGATGCCTCAAAATGTGCAGGGTTCAACTTGAAAACTGAGTTCCTGCCATTCCTGAGTATATCATTTGTCTCTGAGAAAAGTGTTGTAGCTGCTGGCCACAACTACTGCCCAACACTCTATGATGATTGAGAACTTCATCTCTAAATTAGACATTCCAAGACAGAGAATCCAGTGCAATACGTCAGCCATGAAATATCCCTGCAACATGGACAAGAGGGCCACAACTGAGGAGGGCAGTACTGTCGTGGAGACACTGCATCAGAATAACACCACTCAAGGGTCTACTAATGAAGCAGACCAGCGAGACTGTCATGAATTTTGACTACTGGAATGTATGGAGCCAAGTCAAATTTGGGATTTGAAGACCTTAAAGTCTTCTATCCTGGCCCTTTGGATATGTTAAACTGAATCTCTGGAACCTAGCATGAGAAATCACAACTAACCACATTTCTTCCATTTGCATAATGGGGAAGAAAGCCAGCCACAAGGCAACACTGAACACAAAGACAAATGTCATTTGTGTGTTTTTGAGTTAATAGAATTGGTCAAAGTGTTGTTTTTTTAAAATCAGCAGTGATTTGACCAAAGTTTCTCTTTATCTAGTTTATCATGGATAACTAACTTAAAGGAATAGGTGGGAGGTAGAAAATTTAATTCAAATGCTGAATGTGAAAAAGAACATGCAACTTTCTTCTTTCCCTTCTGGTTTCCAAGC
The DNA here is from genome assembly GCF_030445035.2 of Dasypus novemcinctus. Classification (NCBI taxonomy): domain Eukaryota; kingdom Metazoa; phylum Chordata; class Mammalia; order Cingulata; family Dasypodidae; genus Dasypus; species Dasypus novemcinctus. Next base: position 27,667,295 of record NC_080681.1, on the reverse strand, counting down.
CACTCCTGTTCCATCTCCTCACCCTCAGCAGATAGTCTTCCTTTCTGCTTTTGTGACAAAATAAAAGCCTTCAAGTGATGCTCCTTAACAATGCTGCCTTGGACTCTAAGCCTATTTGTAACTGTCATTATCTTTTCTTCTGCCCCTTATCACAGGGGTGTTTCTGTCCCTCCTCCTATCAAAGGGGAATCCCCATAAATGTAAACTGCATTCCATTTCCTCCCACCATCTCTAAAGTCACATGCTCTCAATTTTCCTCTCTTGTCCCTTTATTTACTGGAATCTTCTTATTAAGCATTTAATTACTCTCGGTGTCTCCAACCTGATAGCATTCCTCCTTGTATCCTATATCTTCTTCCTCCTCTGCACAGTCAAAAAAAAACTTTAAAAAAGTTTATTTATACAATCTCAATTTCCTTTATCTGCATTAAATAATAAATTCATTTCATAACCTATTCCAATCTAGCTTCTTTTTCTACTTCTCCTAGAAATAGCTCACATCACTAATTAGGCCCATACCACTCAATCTAGAAAATAATTTTTCAGATTTCTTTTTATTTGATCTGTCAAAAGCACTTGATAAGATTGGTTGTTTTTTCCATATTAAAACACTTTTTTATCTCACTTTCAAGACACATATTTCACACTATCTGTTAATATTTGGCCATTTCACAGTCTGCATTGTTTTTTGTTTTTGTTTTGTTTTTCCATTATTTTACTAAGTGGTAATCATTAAGTATTGGCATTCTTCAAAGTTCTTCTGTGATCTTTTCCTAGTTTCCTTCTGCACTCAATTCCATGGCTTCAGTTACCTTTCCATAATTATCATCTATCTGCCCAGCATTCTCAGATCTCTACCCTCCAGCCCTTAATGTTGGATTTGTGTATCAAATATAATTATAAAATCCATCTATTCATTCAATAAATATTTACTGAGCATCTGCCATATCCCAGGAAAAGTTATACACTGAACAAACACAAAAGTTGCTATCTTTGAAGAGTTTATATTTTAATGGGGGATGTGCATGAAAGATAAACAAGTATGATATATAATAAACTAAATAGATATAAGTGCTCAGGGGAGAAATAAACGTCATAAGAGGGATAAAAAATGTTGATGGTATAAGTTGGATTGCAATTTTAGATGAGCAACCAAGGAAGGTTCCATTTGAGAAAAGGACTAAAGGAGGAGAGGAAGTAAAAAATGCTGGTATCGGGGAACAAATGCAAAGACCTTATTTTTCTCTCTCACTTTCCATTTTTCCCTGTGTTCTATGAAAATTGTTATGATTTCTCTTCTCTCTCCCAGACTGAATTTTCTCCCATGGAGGAATAATTTCATTGCCTATCAAGTTCTTTTATTATTTATTGTTTGCTTCTGTATTTCTTTTCTTAATTGTTTACTTTGTAATATGCAATAAATATAAGTTACTTTATAATCTGACCAGTGGTGCTTTATTTTCATGCCAACAATTCAACAATTCCCATTTTAATTACTTTTAGAAGTTGGGAAGATATAAATGATAACAAAATTAATTAAAATTCATCAATAGGACTATTGGGTTTTTACTTTATAAAACACACTTTGCCTAACACAAAAAGAGATTCGAAGAAGCCAGATTTTAGTGGATTGAGGTATGACTGGAAGGTAAAGACATGGAGTCACGCTCTTCAGACTTGGCAGTGAAACAAACTTCCAGATAAATGTGTAATTGTATACAGCACAATTTTGACAGTTGGCTCTTTGTGAATTCTTTCAGGTTCTTAAACGATTTAATTATGAAAACATGAACATAAGGCTTAGTTAAGACAAATCTTTCTTCTGCCTCATAGGAACTGCCAAGATATCAGAAATCAAGCCTGAAAAGTTTTGTCTAAAGTCGTTTTACTAGTCTCCACATTTGCAAACTGTATAATGTCCCAAGCTTTCAGGAAGCACCAAGTATGTTCTCACATAAGTTCAGGGAATCACTGCTCCAGTAAGAACTCCGACTTGTGTAAGAAATACACAAGGAAACACTAAATCAGAAATGGATACTGTTCAAAGCACCATTTGTCCTGCTGATGACCTAAATCTGTCCCTTAGGTTCTTCCACTGCCAAAACTCCCAGATGTATTTTTTCAGCACCTACTCTCTGAGAGCGTAGCTTTTGGGACATTATTCTCTTTAATGTAGGTGTCCCAGTGCTCCTAGTAATCCTTCTTGGTTTGACTGACCTTTTAGAAACATAGACCTCTTGCCTTCAGAGGTTCAAATAAAAGACTACCTATGTTTATTTTCTTCAATTCTGTAGGTTTTCTCTAGTTGGACCTCTAATTACTCCTTCCCCTTTTTTCTCTCACTTTTTTTGATCCACTTACTAAACATTCCTTGGCATGCTCCCAGAATAAGCAACAGCCCAAAACGATGGGCTGTAAAAGCTTCATAAAGAAAAAAAAAAAAAATACTTAAAATTTCCAGAAATCCATATAATGCACATTTTCTCCTTTGTGCTATAGTCAAATCTGAGTTTTTTTCAAAAGTTCCATTGGACCCAGTTTTTTGTTATTGTTGTTCTTTGTGTTTTTGTTTGCTCATTTGTTTGTTTTTAATTCACAGCACCAGCAACCGTTTTTCTTCAAGCTGAACTGACTCAATAAGAAATGGTCAGGTAAATAGACACCCAAAAAATTGGTACAGACTAAGAACATTTAAATGATTCAGAGTGTAGCTATTACATATCTTGAACATATATGTTTATAAACTTTTCAAATGAGCAAATTATTTTCCTAATCCATAGGTATGAAATTATTATAATAAAAACAAATTAAATACATTAAATGCTGTATAATTATCTCATTTATATGGCTAAGGTTATTAGCTTATATATGATGTCTTTAAAATAACTTCCATTTGCAGTTGCATCTCAAACTGCAGATTTGACGCACCAGCCAGAAGAATGCTACAATTCCTGCTGTGCCAAACTTACTGAAACAAATAGAAAAAACACTTTATTGTGTTTTGTTCCTGTTTTACTATTTTGTAATTGGACTACCCAACAGGAAATACTCTTCTTTATAATATATCACTGACTTACTATAATAATATAGTTGTTTCATGTTCTTCCTTTATACACAGCATAAAGGTTTCTGAATTTTATTTTATATCAATGATAAAAAGAACATGACAGGAAAAGATTTAAAAGACAATCAAAAAGGAGTTTTAGACTACTTGTAAATGATAACTGCTTCTAACTACAGGATCAAATGTACATTTTGACAAAAGAATTATGGGTGTACACACTTATATCTATAAAATGGGACTACAAAAAGGAAGAGAGATGAGAAGTATTTTGAATAATGTGTCTTTTCCAAATAGCAACAAAAACAAAAATTACTTAAAGCTTATATAACTCAATTCAAAGATTACCAATTGTTCCCTTTCGATTAAGTGAAACACACTAGAAATCAGTCTCCTTGCATATAAATTCATCTTGAAATTTAAGTGGAGACTGTGACCCAAGCCTATATTCCATGATGCTTATATATTAACATTTGTGCCATGATTAGTTTTGTCAAAATAAAAAACATTTCTGAAAATACAAATACCTTCATAGAAGAATTAAAAGGGATGTTTAGAAAATGTTTAGAAACTACAGTTGATATCTGCCTAGATTCCACATATTAAAAACATCTTCAGGTGAAAATAACATTAAATGAACTTATTTTAGCACTGAAGTAATAACATTCTTTGAGATGCTTTTTAAGCTGGAAGGGCAGTATAAACAATTCTTCTGGAAAGCAACGAAATTTCATTTCTAGAGAAACATGAAAAGTCTAAATCACAGTCTGTTTAGAGAAAAAAAATTGTTAATTTTGTTGAAATTAACAATTGTTAAAAGTGTTGAATGTTATTTTCCTTAACCCTAATATTCATTTTACTATAGATATCCTCAAGAAAAACAATGAGTGTGTATAATGAGACATAACATCTAATTTGGAGCTTCAGATAAATAACTCTTCTACTTTAAGTACTACCAGCATTTACTGATGATCAGACTATAAGGATCAAAAGATTTTATTTCACATATAAACACACACAGAATTTCTTCAGGAATCTGTACACTTGTGGATACAACTAACAAAAATCAAAAGGAATTAAACAATCATACAAATTACATCTGGTGTGAAGTCCTAAAAGTCTTTCCTAAAACTATTTACGTGAGGTGTCAAAGATTTTAGGATATTATATAAATTCATTAAAGAAAATAAATAAATGCACTTATTTAATGAAAGCCTAACTAGACACATCCTACCATGCATCTTTATTATATATCCCTACAGAATCTCACTGATATTTATCCTCCTCCACCAAGTCAAAGTCATTTGATTGTGTTCACCCAGGTGTAGCATACTCAATGATACAGAGCTCTCTCCTGAGAAAAGAAAAGGGAATTAAAGAAATTAGAAGATAACAAGTTGCATATTCTAGCTGTAAAAACAGACACCTTAGGAAAGATAAATGCTTAAGTGGTCATATAAAAAGCTCATTTAAAACTAATTTAGCTTTGACTCTTAGGATTTGTAAGGCTATACTTTGGAGCATAGAACTGAGTCAATAGGACCAAGTTATCCTTAATTGTTCCTTGTTTAACTTCATCAATTAATACTTAATTCTTATCCAAGTAGTGGATTATTTCATTTACATACATATTACTTTGGTTTTGAGAAATGATATATATTGACACTTGACAAAGTATTTTGTAATAAGAAATAATAGACCTATTTTGAATGAAATATACATTGGAAAATATTTTACAAAGTAAGGCTCACACAGATTAAGGAGCTTATTAAAAATTACAGTCAGTTCTAGTGACAGAGCTAAAATTAGAACACTGGGAATGAGGGAAACCAATTGAAAGGTAAAGCAAATAGATTTTTCTCTTAGTTCTTATCTAAGTAGTAGATTATTTCGTTTACATATGGTGTAAGCCACATACATATTACAAAGGGAAATGATATTAAATAGAAACTCGTGTACATGGAAAGGGAATGAAGAGCGCCAGAAATGGTAAACATGTAGGTTTAATTAAAAAGATTATATAGTCAGTTAAGTTCATCAAAAGACCTATGACTGTTCGAAACAAAAATCTTAAGTACCATGGAATTTATAATATATGAAGATACATAAGAAAATAATTCCACAAGGCCAGTGAGTAGGCTACAAATGGACAAGTGCTGTTGCAAGGTTCTTACATTTTTACAGAAAGTGGTATGAGGAAGGGAGGTAGGAGTGCATATATTTATCTCCACAGGAAAAAGAAGATATGTATTTAAAAGGCAATGTAAGAATTGAAATGAAATTCTAAAACTATTCAAACAGCCCCAAAGAAGGGAGTAAAAGATGAATTTAGGAACAAGAAGCAGATGGAACAAATAGAAAACAAATACCAAAATTACAGACCTAAGCTAAATCATATCAATAATTTACATTAAATATAAATAGACAGAATAAAAAGCAGAAATTGTCAGAATGGGGGAAAATAACCTTAAGACCCAAATCCATGCTATGTGAAACGAGCATGTTTCGGATACACTGAAAATACAAAACCGGAGGGAAAAAACTGAAAGCATGTGCAAGCTGGAGTGTCTATATTAATAACACACAAAATAGTCTTCAAAACCAGTACAAAGAGGAACATTTCTTAATGACAGTCAATTAATCCATGGGACATAATATTCAAAATGATCCTGTACTTGTTAACAAAGCCTCAAAAGGCATTATGGAAAAGCTGTCAGAACTGAAAGAAGAAACCTGACAAACTAATCATAGGTGATTTTAAAGAACCCTTTCTCAAACTAACAAATAAAAATTTCTAGGGATACTGATGATCTTAATAGCACTATCTTCCCCTTTGATCTAATTGACATTTATAGAACACTACACCCAACTACTGAAGTATACCCATTCTTATCAAGTACACATCGAACAATCACCAAGAATGGACATGCTGTGATATAAATCAAGTTTCAGAAGATAAAATTCTTACAGATTAATTTTTCTAGCCAGAACAGAATTAAATTAGAAGTCAACAACAATAAATTCTTGGAGAAGTACATCAACAATGTTGGAGAGTTGCAGTTGTTCCACATCCTCACCAAAATTTAGATTTTACCAGTCTGCTTAATATTAATCATTCGACTGTGAAATGGCAGCCAACTGTTTTTATTTCTATTTCTCTGATGACTATTGGTGTTGAGCAAATTTTCACATACCTACTTGATATATGTAAATCATCTTTTGTGACATGACTAAGTATTTGGACCATTTTTAAATTGGGTAATCTTTTATTATTGAAAATAATGATTTATATCTGTTGTCTTTTAAAAACGCATTTAAAAAAAAATAACTACAAATGAACACATTTTAAAAGTCAGTATAATACAACTGAATCATCCCTCTCTGATGGTACCTTATTTGCTTCCTTTTAATTACCGTATAACTGACTCTGACCAGGTTTTCACACTGTGTTGCTCCCACTGAATTTTTAAAATATTTTTATTAGAGAATTTGTGAACTTACAAAACAATCACACACACACATGTGGAATTCCCATACAACACTCCTCTACCACTATACTACATTGTTTTGGAACACTTGTTATAAATTATGAGATAATATCATCAGATTATTACCACTAACAATGATCTAGAGAATACATTTAATATATTTTCCATACCCCCGATTATTAACACATTAATTGCTTAACACTGATGCAAGAATATTACAGTATTGCTGTTGACTATAGTCTGTACATTATATTAATTGTATTTTTCCCATGCTTCTCCACATTCTTACCATCTTGCAATAGTAATGTACATTTGTTTTAGTTAATAGAAGGACATTCTTGTATTTGTATTATTAACTACAATTCTCATCCATCTCTGGGTTCACTATGTTATTCAGTCCCTAGATTATTCTCTAGCTTTCTTTCAATTGACATTTATATCTCTAGACTATACTTTTCAGCCACAATCCCTTTTGTAGACCAGCTGTGTTAGTTCTACTCACTATAATGTGTCACCACCAACTCTATCCATTTCTACACTTTTACAGTCAAGTTAATTAAAACTTCCACAGAGAAAACCAGCAAGATGGCGGCAGAGGAAGAAGCTCCTAGAGTCATCTCCTGCTACGGAGTAGTTAATAAACACCCAGAGCTCTATGCAGCTAGCTGAAGCACCTGTCTGGAGGCTTCAGGAGGCCAGAAGAGCATCTTGCAACATCCTAGGGGCAGTGGAAGGAGGAGACTCTCTGCCTGCAGAGAAAACTCCTAAGTAGAGCGCTTCACGACGCGGAGGCCAGTGCCCATCCTCCACTGGAGGCACAAGCCGCCTCAGGAGCTGTTCCGCAGCTGAAATCGAAAGTTCCACTTCCCCAAAACAGGGGAGGAAGGGACCATTGGGCACCAATTTCAGCTACTGATGAGGAAATTCAGTGGGCTACAGTATGATCCTGAGAACAGCTAAGGTTGGAGCCTGTCCAGGTCAGAAAGAGGCTGGGAGCTGCCATCTTAACTCCACACCTGGCACGAGGGGAAGCGCAGAGGACTGAAAATCCCAGTGCTGGTGGGGACTGGCTTCCTCCCATCCAGACCATATTGCAGGGCTAGCCTAGGCCCCAGTGCCACCTCCAGCAGGCGGGAAGCTGCAGGGACCTGCACCAGCCTCTCCAGGAAATTACCAGCCAAGCCGTGGAGGCTGATGACTATCTTACTCTGGCAGCACAAGCCGCCCCAGGAGCTGCCCTGGGAACAGCCAGTAGCTGCCATTCTGACTCCGCCCCAAGCATGAAGGGAAGCCAGCCTGACAGTTTCTTTCATGCAGATTAGCCTGCAGCCCAACTAGGCTTCAACCCTGCCTCTGGCGGGGAGGAGGCTGAGGAGCCCTGCACCAGCCTATACAGGTACCTGCAGGCAACTACAGTCTAGACCTGCACGTGAATTATTCCATATAGCTTTGACTCTGTCCCTACCCCTGGCAAAGGAGAAAGTTGGAAAGAGCTTCATTGGTCCCTGGTGCAATGAGGGCATCTTGAGCCTCCACAGCTTACAGCACCAACTGCATGCTTGGCTCCTACTGCATAATCAGCAAGGGAAAATGATAGGAAGCCCTAAACTAGAGAGAAAAACTGCACACAAAAGAAATACTCTAGTAAGCCAGATGCAAAGACACCAACAAAAAAATTACAATCCACATCAAGAAACAGGAAGCTATGGCCCAGTTAAAGGAACAAGATAAGTCTTCAGATGACATAAAGGAGAAAACTAATTATAGATGGTCAAACAAATCTCCATAATAAATTCCATGAAATGGCTAAAGAGATTAAGGATATTAAGAAGACATTGGATGAGCACAAAGAAGAATTTGAAAGCATACATAGAAAAAGAGCAGCTCTTATGGGAATGAAAGGTGCAATCAATGAAATTAAAAAAAACTTTTGGGCGGCGGACTTGGCCCAGTGGTTAGGGTGTCCGTCTACCACATGGGAGGTCCACAGTTCAAACCCCGGGCCTCCTTGACCAGTGTGGAGCTGGCCCATGCGCAGTGCTGATGCGCACAAGGAGTGCCGCGCCACGCAGGGGTGTCTCCCATGTAGGTGAGTCCCATGCACAAGGAGTGCGCCCCGTAAGGAGAGCCGCCCAGCGCGAAAGAAAGTGCAGCCTGCCCAGGAATGGTGCTACACACAAGGAGAGCTGACACAACAAGATGACGCAACAAAAAGAAACACAGATTCCCGTTCTGCTGACAACAACAGAGGTGGACAAAGACGACGACGCCGCAAATTGACACAGAGAACAGACAACGGGGTCGGGGGGTGGTGTGGGAGGGGAGGGAAGAGAAATAAATAAATAAACGTTTAAAAAAAAAACTTTGGAATCATATAATAGCAGATTTGAGGAGGCAGAAGAAAGGATTGGTGAGCTTGAAGAAATGGCCTCTGAAAGTGAACATACAAAAGAACAGATGAAAAAAAAGAATCGAAAAAATTGAACAAGGTCTCAGGGAATAAATGACAGCAAAAGGCATGCAGGCATACGTGTCATGGGTGTCCCAGAAGGAGAAAGAGAAGAGAAGGGAAGAGGGGCCGAAGGAATGGTAGAAAATTTCCCAACCCTATCAAAGGACATAGATATCCATGTCCAAGAGCAAAACATACTCCGATCCAAAAAAATCCTAATAGACCAACTCCAAGACACATACTCATCAGAATGTTAAAGGCCAAAGACAAAGAGAGAATTCTGAGAGCAGCAAGAGAAAAGCAATGCATAACATATAAGGGACATCCAATAAGATTAAGTGCTGATTTCTCACCAGAAACCATGGAGGCAAGAAGACAGTGGTCTGATATATTTAAGATACTACAAGAGAAAAACTTCCAGCCAAGAATCTTATATCCAGCAAGACTGTCTTTCAAAAATGAGGGCGAAATTAAAATATTCACAGATAAACAGAAATGGAGAGAATTTCTAAGCAAGAGACCAGATTTTCAGGATATACTGAAGGGTGTGCTAGAGCCTGAAAAGAAAAGACAGAAGAGAGGGGCCTGGAAGAGAGTTTAGAAATGAAGATTATATCAATAAAAGAAACTAAGACTGTCAAAAGAGTGGTGAAAATAAAATATGACCGATAAAATTCAAATATTCAGGAATAAACTTAACCAACCATGTAAAACACTTGTATTCAGGAAACTGCAACTCAGTGTTAAACAAATCTAAAAAGCCCTAATAACTGGAAGAACATTCCATGTTCATGGATTGGAAGACTAAATATCATTAAGATGTCAGTTCTACTCAAATTGATATACAGATTTAATGCAATACCGATAAAAATTCCATCAGCATTAAAGAAAAACTTGAAGACACTATCATTAAATTTCTTTGGAAGGGTAAGGAGTCCTGAATAGCCAGAAACATCATAAAAAGGAAAAGTGAACCCTCATTCCAGGCTTTAAATCATAATACCTACCTATAGTGGTAAAAACAACATGGTACTGGCCTAAAGACAGACTCAATAGACCAATGGAACCAAATTTATGGTTCAGAAACAGACCTTCACATGTATGTTCAAGTGATTTTTGATAGCCTGTCAAACTCTCACAGCTTGGGCCAAACAATTCATTCAACAAATGGTGCTGAAAGAATTGGACATCCAGAGCTGAAAGAAGGAAAGTGGGCCCCTATTTCACATCTTTTCCAAAAACTAATTCAAAATGGATCAAAAAATTGAAAAGAAAGAACAATAAAATTTTTAGAAGAAATTATTGGAAAATATCTTCAAGACCTGGTGGTAGGTGGTGGATTCTTAAAGGAGATAAGAGAAGGACTGAGTGGACTACTGATGTTTAATGTATGCAGAAGTTTTCATTAGCTTTACTGTAAAATTGTGGAAATGTACAGAGTGGATGGTAACACACAGTAAGTTAGTTTATAAATGGGGATGTGACTGAAAATGGTAGTCTAGTTATGTTTATGCCAACTGACAGAATGCTTGAGAATAATCTAGGCAGTGGATAGAACAGTAAACGTAAACCAAGAGATGGGTAAGAATTGTGGTTGATGGTACAGATGCAAGAGTGTCCTCTGTTAGCCAAAATAAATGTATATCACTACTGCAGGTGTTGGGAATGTGGAGAAGCACGGTCAAAATACAGTTGTAGTGACCTATGGACTGTGGTTAGTAGTAATAATATAATATTCTTGCATCTATGCAAAAGATGTACTGTATTGATACTGAGGTAGTATGGACAATGTGAGTGAAATGTATACTGTGAACATGGCAATAATCAGATGATATTATTTTATCTGTAGCAAATGACACACCACATTGTGGTGTGTTGATAGAGGGATGTTATTTGGGAATTCTGCACATGTGCATGATTGTTTTATAACTTTACAACTTCTGTCATAAAAAAGGTATTTAAAAAAATAATAATAGGGTGGGCTGGAGGAAAAACACACCAAATGTAAGATAAGAAGTATGATTAGTAGTAAGATTGTGACAGTGTTCTTTCATAGTTTGTAACGAACGTCTCATGACAATGCAAGGTGTTGGTGGAGGGTTGCTATGGGACCCCTGTATGATGTTATGCATATTTGCTTTGTAAGTTCACACCTTTTATTATACACTTAATTGTTTATGCATGTTAATATATAAATGATATAAAGATAATAATCAGATTGTTTAGGGGAAAAATACTTTTTTTAGCAGTAATATTTTGACAATGCTCTTTAATCATTAGTTAAAAAGGTTTAAAAACAATGAAAGTTATTGGTAGTAGGGTGAGATATATATGTTTGTTTGATGTTATATATGTTTGTTTTGTAAGTTCACAACTATTATACATTTACTGTTTATGTATGTTTATGTATGAGTGATAGAGTTCAATAAATTAAAAACAAACAAACTTCCACTTACATTAAGCATTGGTTCTCCTTCTCATCCCTCCTCTTATCTCATAACCTATACTCCAGGTTTTAACTCCATGCATTTATTCCTTGTATATAGTTCATATTAGTGAGACCATGCAATACTTTTGTGTCTGGCTTATTTCACTTAGCATAATGCCTTCAAGGTTTATCCATGTTATCATGTAGTCCCAATTTAATTTCTTCTTACAGCAGCATAGTATTTCATTATATGTATAGACAACATTTTGTTCAGTCGTTCACCAGTTGATGGACACTTGGGTTGTTCCCATTTTTTGGAAATCGGGAATAATGCCACCATGAACATTAGTGTGGAAATGTCTATTTGCATCATCCTTTTCAGTTTTTCTGAATATATTCATAGTAGAGAAATTGCTGGATCATATGGCATTTCTATATTTAGCTTCCTGAGGAACTGCCAAACTGTCTTGAACACAGAGGCTGCATCATTTTACATTGCCACCAGCAGTGAAGGAGTATTCCTACTTCTCCACATCCTCTCCAGCACTTATTTTCTGGTTGTTTTTTGTTTGTTTGTTTTTTAGATAATGGACATTCTAGGCAGTGTGAGGTGATATCTCATTGTCGTTTTGATTTGCATTTCCCTATTTACTACTGATGCTTACCATTTTTTCATGTGCTTTTTGGCCTTTTGTATTTCTTATTTGGAGAAATGCCTATTTAAGTCTTTTCCCCATTTTTAAATTGAATTGCTCACTTTTTTATTGTTGAGTTGTATGATCTCTTTAAATAGAATGGAAATCAAACCCTTATCAGATATGTGACTTCCAAATATTTTATTCCATTGATTGGGCTGCCTTTTCACCTTCTTAATGAAGTACTTTGAAACATAAAAATGTTTACCTTTGAGGAGGTCCCACTAAGCCACGTTTTCTTTTTTTGCTCATGATTTTGGTGTAAGATTTAAGAAATCATCACCTACCACCAAGTCTTGAAGCTCTTTCCCTACATTTTTTTCCTATGAGCTTTATGGTTCTAATTTCATACTTAGGTCTTTAAACCATTTTGAGTTAGTTTTTGTGTAAGGTGTGAGATTGGGTCACTCTTTCTTTCTTTTGGCTATAGATACCAAGTTCTCCCAGCACCATTTGTTGAATAGACTATTCTACCCCAGCTGGGTGATTTGACAGGCTTGTCAAAAATCACTTGACCATAGATGTAAGTTCTTTTTCTGAACCATGAATTTGGTTCCATTAGTCTATGTGTCTAACTTTATGCCAGCACCATGCTGTTTTTACCACTTAGCTAGATAATATGATTTAAAGTCTGGAAATGATAGTCTTACAACTTAGATCTTCCTTTCTAAGAAGTTTCTGGCTATTCAGGGCCTGGTAGACTTCCAAATAAATTTGATAATTGTGTTTTCCTTTTGTTTATAAAATGCTGGTGGAATTTTTATTGGAATTACATTAAATCTGTATATCAATTTGGGTAGAATTGGCATCTTAACCACATCTAGTCTTCCAATCCATAAGCATGGAATGTTCTCCCACTTATTTAGGTCTTTTTTCAAAATATTTTAGCAATGCATTGCAGTTTTCTGAATACAAGTTCTTTGGGTGCTTGGTTAGGTTTATTTCTAAATATTTGATTCTTTCAGTCACTATCATAAATAGAATGTTTTCCTGACTTCCTCCTCAGATTACACATTACTAGTATTTAGAAACACTACTGATTTTGGCATATTAATCTTGTATCCTGCTGCTCTGCTGAAAATATTCATTAGTCCAAGCAAATCTTTTGTAGATTTTTCAGGACTTTCTATAATATGTATAAGATCATATCATCTGTGAATAGCAAAAGTTTTACTTTGTCCTTTCCAATCTGGATGACTACTATTATTTTTCTTGGCTGATTGCTCTAGCTAGACTTCTAGCACTATATTGAACAACAGTGGTGACAGTGGGCATCCTTATCTTGTTCCGGATCTTGATGGGAAAGCTTTCAGTCTTTCACCATTGACTACAATGTTAGCTGTGGGTTTTTCAATTATGAACTTTATCATATTGAGACACTTTCCTTCAATTCCTATATTTTGTAGTATTTTAATCAAGAATGGATGCTATATTTCATCAAATGCCCTTTCAGTGTCAATCAATAGGATCATGTGTTTTTTCTTTGATTTATTAATGTGGTGTATTAAGCTGATTGATTTTCTTGTGTTGAAACACCCATGTATGCCTGGGATAAAACCCACTTGCTCATGATGAATAACTATTTTAATGTGTTGTTGGATTCGACTAGCAAGTATTTTGTTGAGGATTTTTGCATCTGTATTCATTAAGGAAATGGGTCTGTAATTTTCTTTTTTCATAATATCTCTATCTGGCTTTGTTATTAGGGTGATACTAGCTTCATAGAATGAGTTTGATAGTATTCTTTCTTGTTCAATTTACTGGAAGATTTTAAGTAAGATTGGTATTAAGTCTTCTTTGACTTCTTGGTGGAACTCACCAATGGAAACATCTAGTCTTGGGCGTCTCATTTTGGGAAGTTGTTTGATGAATGTTTCAATCTCTTTACTTGTAATTAGTTTGTTGAGGTCTTCTATTTCTTCTAGGGTCATCTTTTTTTTTTCCTTTGTCAGTCTAGCTAAGGGTTTATTTCTGCTCTGGCTTTGTTATTTCATTTCTTCTGCTTGCTTTGGGAATAGTTTGCTATTCTTTTTTTAGTTCTTCTAGCTGTGTAGTTAGGTCACTTTTAATGCTTATTTTTCCATGTGAGCTTTGGGGACTATAAACTTTCCTCTCAGCACTGACTTTGCTGCATCTCATAGGTTCTGATATGCTGCATTCTCATTTTCATTCATCTCAAGATATTGATTTCTCTAGAAATTTCTTTTTTATAATAGATTAAAAAAAATTTAAAGATACATAGATCATATGAAATGCTACATTAAAAAATAAAGAGGATCCCATATACCCCACTTCTTACCCCCCCACACACCTCCCACATCACCAAATCCTTTCATCAGTGTGGCACATTTATTGCATTTGATAAATACATTTGGAGCACTGCTACATAGCATGGATTATAGTTTACATTGTAGCTTAAACTCTCTCCCAGTCCATCCATATGGCAGGATATATGATACGCTGCATCTGTCCCTGCAAAATCATTCAAGACAACTGCAGGTTCTGAAAATGCCTCTATATCACACCTCTTCTTCCCTCTCCCTGCCCTCAGCAACTCCCGTGGCCACTGTCTCCACATCAATGATACAGTTTCTTCCATTGCTAAAGTCACAATAATTCTATAGTAAAATACCAGTAAGTCTACTCTAGTCCACATTTTATTCCTCCATCCTGAGGACCCTGGGATGGTGCAATTTTTTCTTTGTCCCACTGACTATTTAAGAGTGTATTGTTAAATCTCCATATATTCCTGAATTTTCCCTTTTTCTGCCTGTTTTCGATTTCCAACTTTATTCCATTATGACCAGAAAAAGCAGTTGGTATTATTTCAATTTTGTTAAATTTATTGAGATCTGCTTTGTGACTTAACACATGGTCTATCCTGGAGAAAGATTCATGAGCACTTGAGAAGAATGTATATCCTGTTGTTTTGGCTTGCAACGTTCTGTATATGTCTATAAGGTTTAGTCTATTTATCATATTATTCAAGCTCTCTGTTTCTTTATTGATCCTCTGCCCAGATGCTACCCAATGCTGAGAGTGGTTTATTGAAGTCTCCAACTATTATCATAGAGACATCTATTTCTCCCATCAGTTTTGCCAGTGTTTGCTTCAAGTAATATGGGACATACTGGTTAGGTGTATATACATTTCTGATTGGTATTTCTTCCTGATGATTTGCCCCTTTTATTAATATATAATGTCCTTCCTTGTCTATAATAACAGTTTTACTTTTAAAGTGCATTTCATCTGATATAAGTATAGTGACTCTAGCTTTTTTTTTTTTTTTGATTATTACCTACATGGAATATCTTTTTCCAGCCTCTCACTTTCAGTCAATTGGTATCCTTGGTTCTAAGGTGAGTCTCATGTAGACAGCATAAAGATGACTCATATTTTCTTATCCATTCTGCCAGTCTTTGTCTTTTTTTTTTGGGGGGGGGGGTTTAATCCATGAACATTCAATGTTATTACTGTAAAGGCAGTTCTTACTTCACCCATTGTGACCTTTGGATTTCATCTGTCATATTTATTTACACCACTCCTTTGACACTTTTAATTACTTTTACTGCTATAATCTTCATTTCTAGACTCTCTTCCAAGCCTCTCTCTCTTGTCTTTTCTTTTAAGGCAATGGCACTCCCTTTAGTTTTCCTGCAAAGCTGGTCTCTTGGTTATAAACTCTCTTAGTTTATGTTTATCTGTGAATATTCTAATCTTGCTCTCATTTTAGAAACCCAATTTGCCAGATATAAGATTCTTGGCTGGCAGATTTTCTCCTGCAGTACCTTAAATATATCACACAACTGTCTTCTTGCCTCTATGGTTTCTTTTATTTTTCCTTTCCATTTTACTGTTTTTTTTTTAAATAATAAATTTTACTGAAACATATTAATAAAGCATAAATTCATCCAAAGTGTATAATCAATGGTACTCAGTAAAATCACCTAGTTGTGCACTCATCAGTTCAATTATTTTTAAAGCATTTTCATTATTCCAGTAATAATAATAATAATGAACAAAACCAAACAAACTCATCACCTCTCAATCTTGTTATGGTTCCCCTTCCACACATAGCTGCAATTCTGTTGTCTTCTCTTTAGTATACTTTTTTAAAAAAATTTTTTAAAGATACTTAGATTATACAAATGTCACATAAAAAAACATAGGGGATTCCCCTATGCTCTGCTCCCCACACCTCCCTCATATTCCCACATTAACAAGATCCTTCATTAGTGAGGTACCTTCACTGCAATTGATGAGCACATTTTGGAGCACTGCCACTAAGCATAGAGTAAAGCTTACATCGTAGATTACATTCTCTCCCACTCAGTTCTGTAGGTTATGGCAAGATTTATAATAGCCTGTATCTGCCATTGAAATGTCATTCAGGATAATTCCCAAGTCCCCAAAATGCCCCCAAATTATACCTATTTTTCCCTTTCCCCACCCTCAGAACCTCCAGTGGCCACTGACTCACATCAATAATATAATTTCTTCCATTGTTATAGCCACAGTAAGTCTATAGTAGAATACCAGTAAGTCTAGTTTAGTCCATAGTTATTCCCCAGTTCTGAGGATTCTGGGTTGGTGATGCACACTCCACCTTTAGTTGATAGAGGGCAATGATCCCATAGGACCTATGGATGGGTCTTTCTTGCTTGCAATTAAACTCTCTCGGTTCTTTGGTATGGTAGTTGTCCATCATCACCTCCACATTAGTTGTCCTAGGTGAGACCAATGACCTGGAGAGTAGGTGTTGCAACTCCATTAAGATTCAGGGCCCAGCTGGCATATGGACAGCCCAAAGATTTAACTCTTTTGGACATACCCCTACCTATTCTAGTACTAATTGCAGGTTCATACAGGAGGGCAGAAGAGCCATGTGTAGGGAAATAACAACTGGGTCCAATTCTGTCTCTCTGGTGAGCATAAATTCCAAAGTAGGGCCTATTGGCAAGGCACCAAACTCCTGAGCTACCTGCCCTGACTATAATGTCTGGATGTCTCCAGAGCCCTCAGGAGCTCCACTATTTAAGAGATCCTGCTGAGACATGCATAGATGTAACCTCTAGAATGACTTTCCAACTCACTTTGAAATCTCTTAGCCAAATAAACTCATTTGTCTTTACCTTTTTTTCCTTTTGGTCAAGGTCTTTTTCCTTGAACAAAAGTTGTATTGCTGGTTGGTGCTTGGTAGTAATTCCTCGTTGCCAAGGAGGCTCATCCCTGGGAGTCATGTCCTACACTGGAGGTAAGGTAATGCATTTATACGCTGAGTTTGGCTTAGAGAGAGGCCATATTTGAACAACAAGGAGGCTCCCAGGAGACAACTCTTAGGCACCCTATAATACTAGGCTCAATTCCAATTTCAAGAGTAAAAGTATATATGCATAGTCATCAATATCAAGGGCCTGTCAGTGGACCATTCTCCTTACTATCATTGCTCCTGTACTTGGGGGATTCTTGCTGACCCATTAGAGAATGTGACACAGCCCCCCATGATGGGAATTTGATATTCCTTTGGTTATTGTGTGAATCTCCACCCACTGTGACAATGTCCCATGAACATTTGAACACATTTATATGCCTTGTATGTATACCCAGGTGAGCTTCTTCCCATGTATCCCCCATCACTGAGACCTTGCACCAATGATCCTCCCCTGCCATAGATGTAACCCTTCTGTGATCCAAAATTTCGTCAAAAATGAAGCCAATAGGGGTTTCTAATGTTGGAGTTTTGATGTTGAAGTTTGATGCTGAAGTCTTAAGCTGGAGCCCGGGGAAGTAAGCACACAGAGGAAAGAGAAGCAAGCCCTGGGAAGAAAGGAATGCTGAGCCTCAAAAGAAGCAAAACCTGGGAAGAGAGGAACCCAGGAAGCCTGAACCCTGGCATACGCCAGCAGCCATCTGCTCCAACACAGGGAAATAAACTTTAGTGAGGGAAGTAACTTATGCTTTATGGCCTGGTATCTGTAAGTTCCTACCCAAAATAAACACCCTTTATTAAAACAATGAAGCCAATAAAATAGCCAAGTAAAATTAATAAGAAAATGAAATAATGTAGTTTTAAAAATATGAAACTATGAATCTTTTTCTTCAAGGACTGAAGACTGGTGGTTGCTAAGGGTCCCAAGAGGAAGGGAAGGGAGGAATAGAATAGATAGAACAGGGGGCCATTTTGGGGGAGATGGAAGTGTTCTACATGATCTTGCTGTGATGGATACAGATCATGTTGAATTGCATAAAAATTTATAAAAGTGTATGATCCAAAATGTAAATCATAATGTAAACCATTTACCATAATTAGTACCTATGTTTCAATATTTGTACATCAATTTTAACAAATGTACCATCCACATATAAAATGTTATTAATAGAGGAGGATGTTGGGTATATGGGAGTCCTCTGTATTCGGTACATAACTTTTCTGTAACCTAAAACTTCTTTGAGGACAAAATGAAAAAAATGTAAGACACTGGGGGAATAAAGAGAAGAAAATGTCACTGTACTATAGGAAAACAGTTCTTAAAGTGATGAAGAGCAAAATGTCAAAAAAATTTTTAATATTTTTTCATTATTATCCCAAATTTTAAATTTTTAAAAATTTCTTTTTGCATTTCATTTCATATTTTTATGCCTCCATCGTTTCTAATGAGAGATCAGCACTTAATCTTATTGGGTGTCCCTTGTCCCTTGGGTGTGATGCACCTGCAGTTACCCAGAGAGGCTTAGGAAACACATTTCCCCTACTATCCTATTGGTGGACAGGAATGAAGGTACAGGTGTCTAAGTATCCAGACTGTGCAAGCTGAAAGCACCTCCATTTGACCAAAGAAGCTGAAGAAACATCAGCCTAATCCTATCTTTTTGGGGAACATATTAGTCAGCCAAAAGGGTGCTGATGCAAAGTACCATAAACTTTTTGGCATTTATAAAGGGTATTTATTTGAGATAAAAGCTTATTTATAAAGCCCTAAAGAGTCCAACTCAAGGCTGCTTTCTCACCAAAGTCAGTTGCCACCTGTTGAAGCAAGACGGTGAACAATCTCTGCCTGGGCCATCTCAGTTGCTTAGCTGCTCTGGTCTCTTCCATTGCAAATGATCAGACAAATTGCTCATCTTTCTTCCCAGGGCTTTAGCTGTTCGAGTTTTCTCCTTTCTATCACATGGCAGGACCAAAATGACCAAGTCCTCTTGTCTTCCACATATCCTTTTCTGTGCATCTTCTTGAGTGGGTGTCTGTTTATATAGAATAAAGGGGTTGGAGACTGAACCCTGAGCCCCACCCTCCTGATGTGGTCGAATCAAAGCCCTAATCTTAATAGGCAATTTAATCAAGACATATCAGCTGAATCTAATGCACTGAAAGGGAATCACAACCAGAGGAACAAGCCAGTTTACAAACATAATCTCTCTCCTTTTCAGGATTCGTAAATAATATCAAACTGCTATGGTGGGGGTTGGAATCAAAGGCACTCAACTAACCAGTCTGTGCGGGCCAAAAGCACCTGCAGTTGCATAGAGAGACTGAGGAAAAACTGTACCCCTCTTATCCTTTCAGGGATGGGGGTGGTACTATAGGCAACCAACAGAGCAGTTCATGCAGGCCAAAAGTGCCTGCAAATGGCCAGAGAGGCTGAGGAATCACAGTTCTCTCCTATCCTAGTGGGGGGGCAGGGATGGAGCCCCAGGTGTCCAGGTATCCAGTGTTTGCAGCCAAAAACACATGCAGTTGCCTGGAGAGGCCGGTGCAAGTCCCACCAGCTTCCTCTCTTTTAGAAGTGGGGCTGGGGCCTAGGCTAGGACTGCAATTTGATCTGGGAGGAAAGAAGCCAGTCCCTACCATCACTGTGGTTTTAGTTAATCCAGCTTCCCCTCAAGCGGGGGATGGAGTTACAATGGTGAGTATCCCCCTTTCTGACCTGGACAGGTTCAGACTTTAGCTGTTCTTAGGATTATACTTTAGCTAGCCAAATTTACTAATCAGTAGCTGAAGTTGGTGCCCTACTCTCTCTTCTTGCCCCATTTTTTGGAAATGGAGCTTCCAGCTCCATCCAGAGGCAGCTTGCTCTGCCAGAATAGGATGGGCAGTGCCTTCCATGACATGGAGGGCTCTACTCAAGAGTCTTCACTGCAGGAAAGCAGATGTGGCTGAAGCAATTGAGCTCCTGCCTACCAGTTCCCAGTCCCTCCAAAAGAAGAGAGCGAGTTGGCATGATGGGCAGGCACGGCAAGCTGATGCAACAAGAGATACAAGAAGAAAACATAATGAGAGACACAATAAAGCAGGGAGCAGAGGTTCCTGGTGCCTCCTAAAGAGGATGAGCTAGGCAGTGGGATGATGCAATAGGCAGGCGAGGTAAGCTGATGCCACAAAAGACACAAGAAGGAAAACAAATTGAGAGGAAATAACAAAGCAGGGAACAGAGGTGGCTCAAGCAATTAGGCACCTCCCTCCCATATTGGCTGTCCTGGTTCAGTTCCTGGTGCCTCCTAAAGAAACGAGGAAGACAAACAGACACAGTAAGTGCAAACAACTAGGGGGTGGTGAGAAATAAATTTTAAAAACAATAAATATTTAAAAAAAAGAATCTTCACTGTAGATGGGCAGTTACCTCCTTCCATTCTTTCAAGGTTGTTGCTGGATGCTCTGGTAGTCTCCTGAAGCCCCCAAACAAGTGCTTCAGCTAGCTCTGGGTGATGATGAGCTGCCCTGTGAGATGAGCTGACTCTTGCAACTCCTTACTCTGACGCCATCTTGCGCCTCCCCCTCCCCAGTGAATTTTAATCTTCTCTCATCATTTCAAAACTAATAAGTATATGCTGATGGCTTATCAAAATTTATGCACATCACTGGCTTCCATTTAAACATGTTTAAAAAGTCACTTTTTACCAACAAATCCACTCCCAGGCACTAAGCTTTAAAGGCAGAGACTGAGGCAGAAATTATTCCTCCTTATACTCTAACAACCAGTCCTCTGCTTGGCATTTAGCATGACCCATAATTTAATAGAACTGAACTGATTAATGAAGAACAGAAACAACTCTGCCTAGTTTTGTTCTTAGTAAACCTATATGGTTAACTACAATCACTTCCTGCAGCACCACAGATAAAACTAGAATGAGATGACATTCAAAGCTATTCCATTTGTATTATGCTACAAGACACATGTATGTGTTTGCACAATGTACATGCTAATTTGTGTGTATATTTACATTTTTTAATAAAGTACATTTTTAAAATTGAGCACCCTGACATAAATAAAAGAGCATGAGTTTAGTTAAGTCAAATTACTCTACCATGTTACATACTAATGAGGATATAAAATACAAAATTCGGTGTAAGGAAATTTATGAATGGCCCTAAACTCACTGGCAATCTACTTAAATACATTATTTCTGAATATCATATTTAAAAAGCATTGTCGTTATGGATATATGTGTTTGTGCATATAGATATAGATATAGATATAGATATAGATATAGATATAGATATAGATATAGATATAGTATAGATATAGATAGAAGAAAAATAATTAGGGGCATGCAATAATTTAGACATGTCTAGAAATTCTTAGTTAGCTCTTAAATACATTTGTAGGTTGCAAATAGTATTATTGGTATCAATATAGTCAAGAGATATTTCTGGAATAACTATAGCAGCTATGAAATATACGTAACATTCCCTTTAAAAACATAGATATTTTGGTAGAAACACTGAAAAAATAATCAGATCTCTTAAAATTTTAGATGAGCAGAATAATCCTGCCTGAATAAATATGAATTGCAGGACAAGTCTTGTATTAAAACCAAATAATAATAGATTTCCATTTCAGTCAGATGATCCAACTTAAGTAATGACTCTCAGGCTGCAATAAGTGGTAGTAACTAATCTCAAAATGGCTACCCAATGATTTTTAAATTATATAACGAATTTTATCATATGCAATCATTTAATTATAATTTCACAGCAAAACTTCACAATGAAAACTATTTCTTATTCTTATTTCACAATTAAAAAGAAAAAAGAAAAAAACGTGATTTCCCAAACAGGTTTTCATCCAAGCTGTTTAAATTTCAACCCAATTCTTACCTCTGGAAGAGAAATGTCTCAAGCAACATTCTCTCATAGAATATGAAATTATAAACAACACTTTAGGGGATGAAGGGAGAAATGAAATATGAAGGAAAAATATGACAATGACAAATATAATACCAGTAAGTAATTTAACCTTATTTTAAACATTTTTCTTTCCCATCTAAAAGAAGAAAAAAAAAGGATTAGTCAAAACTCTTCTAAAAGACAGAGAAAGATAGTGCAAGATAGTTGGGTTGTATATATAGCACAGATATCAACTAAAAGTACTACCTCTCTAATCCAATGATAAACACCCAACCCCATTAAAAGCTGATGTTACAGAAGTCTCTAAACAGAACAATTACTAGCACTTCTATTCCCCAGCCAAAGTAAGAGTCCTTTAAATGAGAGAAGTTATACTGATAAAAGTTAGGAAATGTCCTAAATTAAATTGAATTTCTTAGATTCTTTAGAAACCATTTGAAAACTGAACCCCAATTTTATTATTGCAATAACAAAAACCTTATTTATATCTCATAAATGGAAGGACACAATTTAAAAATATTTAACTCATTTTAATGACAACCTACAGAGTTTTTATTCCTATAAATACAGTTTTTCTCAAATATATCAGTAAAGTATATTGGCATCATATTTATATCTTAGACCATATATGGCCTAGAGAGAAAAATAAAACCTAATAATTAATTTCCAAAAAGTAATAAGTGCTGCAAATGAAATGAGTATGGCTTTCAAGACAAATAATTGTGGTGTAAACTTCTGTCTTCTCCAATTCTGAGCCAAGTGCTCTGGTGCAAATTACTTTTCTTCTTTCATTCAATCTTTACTCATAACACCTTTACTGAATTTTCTTTGAGGCGATGACATGAAAGCTGAGATAAATGGCAAGAAGCTGCAAGGTATGTTTAGAATCAGGTGGATTCAGAGAGAAAGGAAAGCACCGAGGCACAAGCTTGTAATATTTAAAGGATAGAAAGAGGCCAGTTTGACTATCTTTGTAAGCAAGGTGGCAAAGGTCTAAAACATGGTTGATAATGAAGCCAAGAGCAGATCACAAAGGATATGGCAAGCCAAGGTAAAGATAAGACATTTGGATTTTATTCTAAGTGAAACAGATTTTATCTAAGTGAAATGATGTTGAGGGGCAAGAGAGCAAGAAAGAAAACCAGAAGTCCAGAAAAAAGGCAAGAGATGGTGGTTAGGCAAAGAGGGTGGTAGGCAAGAAGCTTAGACTTGACCAAATAACAGCTAGATTCCTAAATTAGTGTTTTTTGCAGAACTTTCTGAAAAATTAGTATAGGTATGTGAGAATTAAATTATGCAATGAATTCTAGTCTTATGACTTGAATAGCTAAGAGGATGTTCATGCCATTTACTCATATGGAAAGAGTAGTGGAGGATCTGATTTGGTGGAGCAGTGGGAAATCAAGAGATCACTTTTATATACATTAGATTTGAGATGTCTATTAAATATGGTATTTGGATCTCTAAAGTTGGTGTTTAGCAAGAGTTCAGAAGCAGAGGTATAAGTATGGGAGTTATAAGCAAAGAGATGGCTATTTAATGAAGTTAGATAATGGTTACCTTGGGCAAAAGGGGAAAAAAAAGTATCCCTATATCAAAAGAACTTATTAAATACTAAGTTAATATTTACAGTTTAAGAACAGGAGACAGCAGCATATGACACTGAAAAGGAGTGGCCAAGAAAATGGTAGAGAAAATATAAAAATGTGGCATAACCAAAGCCTAAAGAAAAAATTGTTTCAAGGAACAGGGATGGGCAATTGAAGCAAATGCTGCTGAGGGATAATGTTAAAATGAAGGATTCAGCAACACAGCATAGTTTCATCGAAGTGGCAGCAACAAAAGCTAACTGAGATTGATCAAGGTGATATTGGATGTTAGATAATTCTTTCATTGATTTTCTTTTCTTTTTTTAATACATTATTTATTTTTAAAAGATACTTAGATTACATAAAACATTACATTAAAAAATATCAAGGATTTTCATATGCTCCTCTCCCCACACCTCCCACTTTTCCCCACATTAACAACTTCATTGTAATTGAAGCACTCCCTCTAAGCATGGATTATAGTTTACATTGTAGTTTACACTCTCTTCCATTCAATTCTATAGGTTATGGCAGGATACATAATGGCCTGTATCTGTACTTGCAATGTCATTTGGGACAATTCCAAGCCTTGAAAATGCCCCCATATTACACTTCTTTTCCTTTCTCTCAGCCTTGAGCACCTCCAGTGGCCACTGTCTCCACATCAATGATATAGTGAAGAACAAAATGGGTGGTGCCTGGAGAGCAAAATGTAAGAAGGTTTTTTTTTGGTTTTGTTTATTTATTCATTGGCTTTTATGTTGTACTATATCCAAGCATGTTTGTATCCTGATGGCAAAAATCCCAGTAAGAGGAAGAAATTAATGTTGCAGGAGAGAGCCAAGAACTGTAAGAAAATTTCTTGAAAAAGCTGAAGTAAATATGACTCGGGATACAAGTGGAGGGGTTACCTTTGATAGGTACAAGGCCTCTCAAGCCCTCTTAAAAGGAAGCCATTGAAAAAGATTAATTCATTCTCAGTTTACATTTCTGGATATACAATAGCTGCCACCTCAAAGTTTTTCTTATCAAGTGCATTTTTTAAAAAGTTCAAAGTATGCCACATGCCATTTCATCTCACCTTAAAAATCTTCTTTTGGGACTAGCAAAAAAGCATTTATTCATTTTTCACTGAGTGGCTAAGCAAAGGTTATTAACATTTCTGAAATACAGACAATTCTTTAGATAGTCTGATGGAAAGAAAATTTAAAAAGGAGTTAAAATAATGGACCACAGAACATATCAAAATTATCAAATCGATATCATTTAACATGCATGTACCTTAGTAGATGCCTTAATTCTTCACCCATTTATAAGAATAACTGATAAATTAAAATATTTTAATGTCATATTTTTGTAAGCACCATACTGTGATACACTACTGTCAAATTTAAGAGCAACATTTCACTGATTCATTATGTGGATGGTTCTTCAGTGGTTATTCCACATTGCAATTATAAACCGTAAACATATATTAATGGTAATTGATTTGATAGCTCTGCTCCTTTTTGTTGCTTGCATATTGGTGATTTTACAAGCTAAATTATTCCTTTAATTCTTAGTCACGTGTATTTACTTGACTGAGTATTCTAGGAAATATAAGTATCACTCACTTTCAAGGATCAGCCCAGAAACTGGAAGAAATGATACCTAAGTCCATGTTCTACAGTCATGTTTATTAATCAAATTGGAAATGCTTTCTAGTATTTTCAGGACAAATCTAATAAAGAACATCACAAAGACACAGCAAACTATACGTCAGCAAACTACTGCTCAGACCAAATCCACCCTATTTTTTAAAATAAAAGGTTAATGGAACACAGTCATGCCTAATCATTCACATACTATCTATGAGTGCTTTTGAGCTACACAAACCAAACTGAGTCACTGCAACGAAGACCATACAGCCTGCAGAGCTGAAAATACTTACTATCTGGCCTTTTACACAATAGTTTGCCTACTCCTGCTTTGCCCTGTCAAATTACCATGTGGTGGCAATTGAAGCAACAAGTTCAGAAAAACCTATTTCACCAGTTGTTAGAATGTTAGAATTAGGTAATATATTAGGGAATATACTAATTAAATGTGGAATGAACCCAAATTAATTAGAATGGCCAATCCAAAAATTCAATTGTACTCAAACAATAAAACATTTTATATAAATCTATTCTATGATACTTCTTAAATTGTTGTAGAAAATATAATTACAAAATACGTATTCAAAACATGTAAACTACTAATTTTCCACTTGTAAAAGCCTGATTCAAAAAGCAATCTACTTTATGGTTTACTTAAGCTTTGCAACTACATTAAAATATGATAGTATATACACAACAGCTTGTTAACAAGATTATCATAACATCAAAATCATAATGTGGCACTTCAATTATGGATACTTAAAATTAAAGCTAATCCTCACAGTACCAATTTTTATCTCCTAAATTATTTTAGCTATTAGCTGCTCATTCAAAGTCTGTATCTAAAATGATAAGCATTCTTGAATAATGACTTAGCTCTGCACTTTTCTTTGATAGCAAAACAGAAGCTGTAACCCCTCCTTTCTACTTTTTGATATACAATCTTGTGATGTAAAAGGAAAAATGCATTTTATTTTGTGAACTTGGCTCACCGTTTTTTATATGAATGGTCATTGTTGATGGCTTTGCCATTGTTTTCAACAGAAACACCCTATATCCCAATGGTACTTATTTCCTTTTCTGGTTTTATCATTCCAAATTTATCAAGTAGTTATAAAAAATGGCACTTGAAAAATTAATCTGAATTTTTTATGCAAATACTGCTTTATAAAATATTGCCTAATACATAGTGTTGAATAAAAAAATGCTTAGATTAATGAATATGAAAATATATTTTATAAATAATTGAATTAATCTATCCTGATTTCATTTGTGCTATGGTTTCACAGAATTCATAATTGATAATTATGTCATCAATATTTCTTATAATCAAATTCTAATTAAAGTTTAAAGTAGAGGAATGATTTGAAATTGTTAGTTCCAATTCATATATGCCAATTGCAAACAAATACATAAAATAATCCAGAAGTACTATTACTAAGCATGTATTTGCTTTTATTAAACATTAGTAAGAACTAACATAAAACTTCCTTTCCATTCCCCAGGAATAGTAGGGGAATTATCTTTGAGCCTTCTGAAACTGAGTGTCAAATTTTGCTTTCAGTCACCCCTGGAGGATTGAATGAAAGTAAAATTCATAATGTATATGGAAACTGATGATACCAATTGTGTGCGTGTATAGATAAAGATATATATATATATATATATATATATATATATATATATATAAAATGTGTATACACACATATATAAATATATTCATATTACACAAACTATGTAAAATTAATAAATTGCATACATCTAATTACTTAAACTTTTAAATAATTATTTTCCCAATGCCTTACATCCATTCTCTAAGCTACATTTCAATGAGGTTATTAGACTAGCTGCATCAACATTATCTAGTAAAAGTGATAGTGTGCTTTTGTCTTTAGATTTCAAAATATCTAAAGGTATTCAGACGGGTTGCCCTATTCATATGTTAGTCAGCATAAACCAAACCAAGGAACTTACTACTGTGGGTAGGCTGGAATATCTGCTTCCTTATAATAAGAAGGATAAAGACAAAATGTTCTCTTCTGCAGAGAAGACAAGAGGATAGATACCCTTGTACACTGCTGATTTGGGAGACAGGAAATTCCTACTGATCCATTTAGTGAAAGAAAACTTGGAGAAATGTAATTAA
This sequence comes from Dasypus novemcinctus, assembly GCF_030445035.2. Lineage (NCBI taxonomy): Eukaryota > Metazoa > Chordata > Mammalia > Cingulata > Dasypodidae > Dasypus > Dasypus novemcinctus. The sequence goes on along the minus strand of NC_080681.1, from coordinate 27,639,673 downwards.
GATAGGATCAAGAAATTTGATTAAAAGAGGGAAGAGCTAACACATTGCTTCTGAATCTAATTTCCCAGGTCAAACTTTTAATGTAAAATACATACAGACACAGAAACACATACCCACACAGGAGTCTTTCTGATTTAAAAAGTAATTTCTATTTATTGTTGAGGACATTGAAAATAAAAAATATTTTAAAATCTTAAGTCAATTGTAATTACTGATATCATTATATAACATATAAAGGTTTTTAAAAATTTGCATTTCCTCTCCATACTATTAAACAACCTGCTGATTTAGTGAGCTGTTTTGTAAAATATTTTTAATATTTTCTCAATTTATTTCATTTATTTTATATTCCTCTTCAAGGCCACTATAAATTTCTTCATAGCATTCATCTTTATATGTATTTCCTAAACTACTTAATTAATTAACTGTTCTTAAAAAATATTTAGGCCGCTTTCCCTCTCTGCTTTTTTACTATTATAAAAGAAGTACATTGACCTCAGTAAACTTTATTCTTTGGAATCTTAATCTACATACCTGAGAAACATAGACACTCCAAACTATTAAAGCACTGCAAGGTTTTGTTGACTGGAGGGTTTCTAAAATATATGTAATATATATACATATGCAAGCATACAAACACACACATAAATATAATATTTGTATGTATTATATATGTTAAGATATACATATGCACACATATATGTAAGATTTGCATGTATATAATTTACACACACATACACATATACACACATATGAGTTTATCTCTAAGAATAAGATTAAGTAAGATAATGGCATATTTATCTTTAAGCCTTATTCAGATGGACAAAAATACTCATAGAGACAGGCTTTTACTCCAGTTTATGTAGCAGTACCACAGTTAAAAAATAGCTCTGTAGTTTTTTGTGCTTAGTAAGGAATGCAACATAGTTAAAACGATACACAGCTAAATGAATACCTAGGTATCAGAGTAAAACAAACTTAGATAGTAAATATCCCCAGTGCCACAGGATACCAATAGAAGTATGAAATAAAAATTTACTTTAGGCTCATACATATAGAAGGGAAAAACTAATAGAAAATCTCTTATGCATGCCTCAGTGAAAAGTTTAAATTGCCATTTATATTCCTTCCACATTTAAAGTCTATGAATCTAAAGTAAAGAAACAAGCACATTAAAGCAAGCTTAACCTTTTGATGCAAACAATATTTAGAAGGTTTTGTATCTTTTAAAAACTATTTTTCAAGTTTACATATTTATATCAATGGCTGAGTTTACGGTGCACTTACTATTACACACCAGAAAAAAAGCCAGCAAACATAAACTTTGTAACTCAACAGCACCATCTAGTGGCAAAATTCCTAACACGTGACAAGGCCAAGTGAAAAAGAAGGCTAGATTTCAGATCTGTTCTGGTACATTATCTCTCTGGTTATCATCTAAATGTAACAGCTCTCACTGAATAGGCTTGATTCTATAGAAATACTAACATCTAATGTTTATATTCCATAAATGTAATTTAAATTCTAGCCATAAAGGTATACCCATAAATCTAACAAATCTATAGTTTTGTGTATTGTCACTGAAAACAAAAAAATTCCTCATAGCATTAATACCTTCCAAATCCATATACCTACTATGCATGGCTCACTATTGCTAACGAAATGCAATGTTAAAAAAGACCCCAACTTTCCTCTTGATATATAAAATTCATTATGGGGACTAAGACAATTGCAAAGTATGACGTGCAGAAACCTAATCACCTTGGCATAATCAGAGCATTGACCTGGCAGAGAGAAGGAGAAAATATGATGAAGACAAGTTGAGAATTTTACTCTGAATTCACTATTACCATCCTATCGACCAGAGATTTGAACTAGAGATGATGCATGTTTTTCTGTCCTTTCTGTTTTTCTCCTGTTGTCATCATTTTTCAAAAGCTTAGTCAAGAGTTCCACACAAGCAAGGCACTACAATGAGCTCTGAATAAGTTACACAGGAAATACTCCCTCTGGTACTAAGTCTACACTGGAGCTTTTCAGTCAATTCCATTTTATTATGCATGACACTCTTTGAAATATAGGGCATTTGCCACTACATGAAAATAATGTATACAGACATTATAATATTTTGTATCTTGATTTTATAAATGTGCAACAAATTCCAAAATATTCTCTCCTACTGTATTTGCCTTCCTCATGATAATCCTATGTGGTTTGTAATTCTATTTTATGAAAGAGTAGGATTTAAAAAGATTAATTTACCTAAAATCATCATAGGAATCTCAGATCTGATTCTTAACATTTACCCTAGTATTTATTCCATATTTTGTTCTTTTCATTTTTCCATTCATAATATATTACTACTATAGAAAATTTATAAGAACAAAGAAGTATAAACCTGAAAAACAGTATCTGAAAGCCTGCCACTGAGATGTAATAGACATTTTGTTATGTTTCAGCTCTTTTTTCTCTGCATTGTTTACTTTCAGTTTAGAGCATCCTCTGCATATGATTTTGTTTCTTGATATTTTCACTGAACATTACAGCACAAGGATTCTTGTGTACCTAAAAGCACCATGTTAAAGATCATTGTACAGCCAGAAAAAAATAAGCAAGCCCAATTTACCACATGTACAAATTATATCTTTATTTCCTTATAATGATTCTACTTCATTTTTCTTACTTTTATACTGCAAAATGTGAAAACCAGGTTCAGATTGTCCATAACTTCTATAGCTTCTTCTGCATAACATATTTCTCAAAGTTAAAGTAAGATGAAGAAGGATATGAACATTTTAAAATTGTTAGGACATATTGGCCAACTACTTTCTTAAAATGCTGTACTAATTTTTACTAGGTGAACTGTGAGAATGGCTACCTTACCACTTCAACTCTGACATTCAAAAAAGCTCCACACCAAATTGGAGTAACACTGATTAGCAAGAAATTGTTATCTTTTTAATATTATGTATATTTTTGTTTTCCATTAGATTGAATATTTGCAAGGTTTGCTTAGTCATACCTTTCCCAATTATCCATTGAGGTCCTAATTTGTTTGAGCCTATTCATTGCAAACATTGTACAGTGATATTTTCTTTTAATTTTATGATTTTTTTTCCATATACAAAAACTCTGTAAAACTTAAGGAAAGCTTAGTTATTTTCTTTCAACTGCGTCTCGGTTTATCATCTCCTTCCCTATCCAAACTTCAGATAATCATTTCCAGAATTTACTGGACTTTACTTGTTTCATTTATTTCATTTAGCTCTTTAATACATCTGAAACTTTCTTTGTCCTGTGTGAGATGAGAATGTAAGGGGATTTTTATTCCAACAACTCTCTCTTGTACCATTTGCTGAGGGATTCAACATGTCCAGGATGATTTGGGGTACTTTAATCATCTAATAACATAGAATTTGATTTGGGGCTACTGATTCCATTTCACTGCTAAGTCAATGTATTCTAGCAATAACACAATTTTTAATGATAAGTTTATATTTTATTTTTCACAATAATAGGCTTGAACTTACTGGTTTCAATATCTGATACAGTGTATATTGTGTTTCTTAATCAAATATTTTTTAAAATTTATTATTTATTTATTACCAATTTATTATTTTTAAGGAAAGCCAGGATTGTTGTATTAACCCTCCAATTCTTTAACATGAACCCACAAACAAACCTCTTAAGATTCGTATGCAAAGTACTTAATTATTAATTAATGTTTGAAAAGTTACTTGTTTTCCAAATAGTTTGACTTTCCATTCACATCATTTAACACTCTCCATTCATTACATTTAAATTTAAAAATTTTACTTATTTAGGTTGTTAAGGTTATTCCTAAGTGTTTAAATGACTTCTGTTAGTATTATCAATTAAAACTACTAACTGGATACAGGTAGCACATAGAATGGCTCATGAAATTTCATTTTCATATAGAATCTAATCATATAACTAAATTATCTTATGAATTCTTAAGGTGTTTTCACTTTTGTTAATTTTCTTTAATTTTCTTGATATAAACCATGTCTTAGTGAACAATGGTCACTGGTCACTTCACCTTTCTGTCTCAAATCATACTTGTTAATTTTGATTTTGCATCCATTATTATGTTATGAATCTGCTGTTAGTTTTCTAAGACGGAGAATCTGTTATATTGCATGAGTGTGTAAATGTGGTGTAGCCTCACCCTGGCATCCCCGTGGATGAGAACACCATCACTTAGAGTCAGGCGAGTATCACTTTAGCTACACAAAAACTCCTGGTGGGGCACCTCTCTACAGCAGCAACGTCCAAAGAGTATGTACTAATCATGTGCAGCTATTTAAATTTAAATTAATAAAATTAAAAATTCAGTGTTCAACTGCACTAGCCACAAGTGGTTAGTGGCTATGCATTTGAACAGCAAAGATATAGAACATTTCCATTTTCAGAGAAAGTTCTGGATAGCACTGCCCTCCAAGTCTCCATGAGCCACAGAACAATGGACAGCAGTGCCTCCATATTTTTCCTTTCAAGCACACTATTTTACAGTCCTGCTTTACTCTGCTGGAGAAGGCTATTAAAAATTTTTACTCCCAAGATATGTTTCACTCTGACAAATTTTCCTAAGCTCAATATTTTCTTAGGCACCTGGTCTAGACTTTCCTCCTTTCCAATTCAATGCACTGTTCTTGAAAATTGTATCTTCATTGATTCCAGCAACTATCAAACTGCTAACAAGTCCCAAATGTACAGATCAATCCCATCCTGAGTTGTAGAACTATATCTTCCCCCTGCCTATTACACAACTACACATGAGTTGACCATTATTTCAAATTTATCTGAAAACCAAAATCAACAGCCCTTAATCCTTTTTCCTTCACTCTCCTTACCTCAATTAACATCAGTATTAATATATATCAAACTACTCAATATAAAACATTCCACTTGCCCTTGATAAACCTTCTTTTATGCATTCAATAACTCAACAAATAGATACTGAGAAGCTACTCTATGCTATACTATGATAAGAATATAAAGAACAAAAAAGACAGCAAAATAGCAATCCTCCTGCCTTCATGGAGTTTACTATCTACTAGGACTGCCACTTAAATAAGAACACATATACCATGATAATGCAGAATAGGGGCAAAAGGGGACAGAGAGCTGAAACCCCAGTCTAGGGTAAGTAGATGAAAGGAGAATTGGACTTAATTCTAAAAGCATAAGAAAACATCAAAAAGTTTAACACAGGGCAGCACAGATTAAATCAGGTTTACAATTACCTGAGGCTGAGTCACAAAATCTTACTAGTTCTTATTTCTATATTTCTAAATTTCTTAAACACACTGCCCTCTGCTGACACCCTTCTCCCTGTACCTTTGCAGGGTCACAATCTCTCTGGCTCTCTCCTTCCCTCCACCTTACCATCCACTATGCAGCCAAAATCAATTTTTTTAGAAATTTTTACTGTTCTGGGCTTGTGGTGCAACCTAATCATTCACCTGCTTTATATAGTCAGTCTATTCCAAAGAAGCATGTGGACCCTTGTGTGTTTGACATAGCAGGGCTACAGGTATGGGATCAGTGGGAAGCACAGGAAGAGTCTAAAATGATTCATGAAGTGGGACACCAATCAAGAAGCAGATCAAGAATACTATAGCCAAGACTGGTCAGGAAAAGAGGCTGGATGAGGGGGCGAAGTTCCTCTACTGTTTGCAGCTCATAAAATTTAAGAATCTTAATAAGCAAAGAGGTAACCAACTTGGTGAAAAGCCCCCGCGCAGTACCACAAGGTGCCAGTTTCAGATGTGGTCCACCTCTGCTATAAATTCTCCAGGTTGGATGTGCTCAGGACAAGAGCACTGTCATGAGCACCTGGCGTTATCGGGGGGGGCGATGGAGGTCAAGCTAGTAAGAGAAGGCAATTACAGCCAAGCTATTCTAAGCCAGTGGACCAAGAGAACAATTATCATGGAGAATTTGGGGCCAGAAACAAGACTCAAGACCTGGTTCTATGGGTGATCACATCAAGCATTTCATTCTCAAATCTGTTTCCCCCTTTAGGCTAACGCTCTTTGATAGCAGAGACTTTTTTGTTCACAACTGTTAACTTCATTACCTGGCATATTACAGAAACACAATGTTTATTAGATGAATGAATGATTGCATGCATCCTCACATTGTCCCTTCTTCTTCTCCTCCAATTCTATGGAGCTATAACATCATATTTATAATTTATACATTTATTCCTGTTACTCCCTTCCTTAAAAACTGTAATGAATCCCTCAATTTTTTTTTATCATGACATACTATTGTTTATATGCATATATTAATAAACACGTTTTCAGTCAGCCTCCAGAGAGCAGCTCCTGTGCTAACTGAGGCTTTTGGAAAATTTTTCATACCTGTCTCACACTGCCACTTACCCCTCAATGAGAGTCTGAATTGCTCCCGCTATTCCTGTCAACTACACCCTGCTCCATTTCCACCAAGAATTCATGGCATATGATGAGGTGTTACTGACAGAAAAATTCTAAGTGAGTTTTATGGAAGAACATACATTCTATAACACTTAAAAATATTTGTTTTCCACCACATCAGGCTGCTTGCTGTTCCTGGAATGCATCTTGAACCTTCAACTCTCCATGCCTTTGCTCTATGCTATCATCTCGACCTACAAAACCATTCACCTTTCAAGGCCTACATCAAATTTCTCATCCCCTCTACAGTTTTCTTTGATCCATCCACCCTTTATCTAAAGCAAAAATTGATCATAGATGAGAATAATGTTTGCCCCTTCATAAATGCCCATTCTATCAGTCACATTCACAATATAGCTTTTTCTATATTTGTTTCCATATCCTCACTTGAAAAGAATGAGCTCCTGCTAAACTTCCCAAAGCAAAACAGAACAAAACAAACAAAAAACCCTGGCTCACTCTACTAAACTGTTGAATGCTATTTATTACTAAATGATTTAATTGTGTTTAGTGATCCGAACATTACCAGCAATTTGTGTGTGTGTGTATAAAAAATGCCATCTATGTAAACCAAGTATATTTACAGCCATATCATTAAATGCTGGTTTAAACTGTCTGGACTACTACTTTGTTTCAGAGTATGGGTGTTTGAGAGTTTATATAGCCAGGTATACTTTTTTTTTTTTTGCCATTTAATTCATGTCCCCATTATCAAAAGCAGGACATCCTAATATATTCTAAAAATAAGTATTCCAAAACTTGTAATGTAATAATCTTTTCATACATAATTCTTCCATAATTCAATTTGTTTTTTTCCTAACTTGAAATTTCCTATCATGATTACATGTCCTTTTGTCAGTCATCATTTTTCCCTCACTCAAGCCATTTACATTTACATTTCCACTTGTGATTCTTTCTATATTTTTGGCCTTCAGTTCTTTCATTCAAAGCATGAGAGTTGCATTCTCTTTGTCCTCCTGTGTGTCCGTGTGTTTATTTCAAAATGAATAGATATAAAACCACAGAGAATAATGGTAGCTTACTAAATAAATATTGACATGCACTTTTAATATGTTTAAACTATTATAATAAGTATGTACAAAATGATGTGTTCAATTTAAAACTGTGGTAGCTTTAGATGGAGGATAAAGGCTATGTTGAAAAGCAAGAGTTAATTCATAATTTCTGCATTGATTTTTTCCACAATATATCTTACACCTTATTTTTAATTGACTTCTATTTACAATAGCATAAACTTTCTGAGAATGTCTGATTGCATTTTATATAGATACAAATTCTCTATTGTGTACTCAGTGTTATTTTTCCCTCTTTTTTATTAGTAAAGACAGTAACAATAAAATAGGCTCACTTGCTCCAGCTGGTAATTTCTCAGTTCTAGTAATATATTATTCCTCTTTTTGTGACATCATAATCATCTATACAGAAGTACCATGTATCTTTGTGTAGAAGCTACTGTTTCCATTAAATTTAATTACCTCCCCCTGTGGTTTTAAATAGAAGTGGCATCAAAATGAGGGCAGCGTCTATTAAATTTAATTACTTTCCCCTGCTGCTTGCATGGTAAAAGGGAGGTTACTAAATGAAAGCAGCTTCTAAACTAAGGTATATGGTAACTATGTGCTAGCAATAACAAAACCGTGTCTAAGCTACCCTTCCAAAAAGACTCTTAGGTTTTTCCTTTCTTTTATTCAAATTCTTTTCAGTCTTGACTTCAGATCTAAAATATAAGCATTAAGATGGAAGAACATGTATTTTAAAATAAAATTTTAGTTTCATAGATTAAATACAGGTAAATGTACAATTTCTTCACAGAGATAATGGAAATATCCCACTTGAAGGTTCAAGCTCGGAGCTTTTATGTTTAATACTAATTGTTGTTTTCTAGCTCAAAGAATAGTGAGTTTAATTCCTGACACATTTTGAATGTGTGGTTAAAAAGACGTCTTTAATTCTGATCAAACAGATCAAAGACTGCTTCTCTAAAAGTTATTAAAAAGGCATCAAGTTTGGAGAGATTTCTAAGGAACACTGAAAAATAGTAATGCTAAAAAAATGAAAAGAAAAAGGATTAGGCTCATTATAAACAGCTGTATTTTTAAAAAATTCAATCTATATGCTTTATAATAGTCTAAAATGTAAATTACTTTTTAAAAACACTAATAAAATCCTATAAATTCTAATAGTAGATGAAATTTTAAGTACCTCTTTTTTTAATTAAATATTAATTATGAGGAAACACTACTCAATTAAAGCACCATTGTAAAATGTTTATATATATTTATATATATATAGGCAGAATTTAGAAGAACAATATTTTCATTCAATCACACAGCTTAGTATAAATATAAAACAAGACACCCCTTAAGCATTTTAAGTAACAAATTAAACATTTACATTTTTTACTGTGCACTGAGGCTTAACATTTATGCAGCATCTAAACCAAAGTACAGCCTCAAGGGAAGTCTCTCCACTGACAAATTAATACCTTAGAGAACAGAGCTGAATGGTGGCAATGAACTCATTTGTTCCCCCAATAATGAAGAATGACTTTTTCTTTACCACATCTGTGACTGTTGCTATGGTGACCCAGACTTACCTCATTGCTTCTCGGAGAGCTCCTCGTTCACCAAGAGTCGTGTGCTTGATGTCATCAAAATTATTCTCTAGCTTCTCACAATTCTGCAATATATTAAAAATTGCATTAGTCCCTCAAATTCTGGTTTAAAATTACACATATCTTATTTGTAAAAATATAATTATTATATTGATTATGGACCCATGAAAAATATGCACACCACTTTAATTGGCTAGGATTCATTAAAATGGACAGTGAACTCAGCAGTAACAAAATAAAAATGTCCTAAGATACAGCTGTCATGGATATCTTATCAATTTTTCAAAATGGGGCATAAAGGAGAAAATGAGCATTATATAAATGTAGTACAACTTCTAGAGATTTGAGGATTAAAAATTAGTTCAATAAATATTGAATTTATACTAAGTTCAAAAAAAGAAATAAAGTCTTTAAGTTTTAAACCACAATAAACTGTATATGATAGATATCCAGCCCTAAATAAATTAGCATTTACTGAGATGGAAATAATAAGTCCAGTTATAATACAACAAAATTTTCAAAATTATAGAAACAGAATTTTATAATTAAATATTTAAATAATTAAAATGGTATATATGGAGTTTCCAAATGTATACATGATAATCTGAAGCTAAATAAATTCATTTCTTAAAATTAAATGACATTATATTAGGTTCCTTAAAAATAATGAGTAAATATGCCATAAACAATTTAACTTCCTACAAGTTTCTAATTTCTAGTAAATATAATAGCATTACGGGACTGATTATTCTAAGAGTATTTTTTAAATTACTACAATTCTAAATATAATTCTATAACAATTCTAATTCTATAACAATTGACTTAATTTTACAAGGCCTTAATAAGTTTTTAGTGCATAATATGTAGGATTAAATTTTAATCTACAAAATGTATCCATATGAATTTTGGGGCACTCTAGATTTCATGGAGAATTTAGTGATAATTAGGCAACAAAATAATTGGATTTAGTGTTTTAATTAATTTAGCAAACAGAAAACTAAATAAAACTATTTTAAGTATTAATGTGTTCTTACTATTATCAAATTGTGAGTAGATATGCTGGGTTTTAGAAAATTAGAGAGCTTAAATTAATAATTTATAGATGTGTAAGAATTATTGATTTACAACATATTGCAACCACTATTTTTAACCTTAATTTTTAAAAAATTCAGTCAAATTAAGGTAAAGATCCCTTTTAACATGTAGTTATGGATATGCTTTTATGATGATCATTTTGAAAATTACAAAAATGGATTTAAAATCATGTGAATTCTAAATAAATTCCTTTGTTGGCTATATACATTGCTAATATCTTCTCCTATTTGTGTTGTATTGTTTCACTTTCTTAGTAGTATCTTTCCCTGAAGAAAAATCTTAATTTTAAGGGGGCCCAATTTATCTTTTTTTTTTTTTTTTAATTATAATTACTTGCTATTTGTGTTCTGTTTAAGTTATCTTTGTCTTTCTTGGGGATATGAAAATATTCACTTAGGTCTTCTTCAGAAAGCTTTATGATTTAAATTTAGATTTACAATCCATCCAGGATAGATACTTTTGTGTGGCATGAAAGAGGAGATCATATGATAAGGATAATCAAATATCTCAGTACTATTCATTGAAAAGACCATCATTTATCCACTACAATGCAGCCTCCTTTTATATAAATCAAATTCACCATATATGTGGAGATCTGTTTCTGGTGTCTGTACTGTTCCATTGGGTTTATTTGCTATAATTGTTTCAGCAGTACCTCAATTACTTATATCCATAATAAATAAAGAACTGCTGCAAATCAATATGAAAAAGACAATCCAATGGAAAGATGGGCAAAAGTTATAAAATACTATATAAAATAGAACATTCAAATATCCAGTTAAAAAATCTGTGCTATTTCATTAGTTATTAGGAAAATGAAAATTAAAACCATAAATGAGATACACAACCAGAAAATGTCAAAATAAGGAGCATATAAACTGTATTTTTTAAAGTCTAAAAAACAACCGGAACAATTACACATCACTGATGGAAGTGTTAATTGCTACAACCGCTTTGGCAAGCTATTTGTCAATATATTAAAAAGCTGAACATTTGGAGATAACCTATCACACGGCAGCTTCACATCCAGGAATATACCAAAAACCAATGTTTAATATGTTCGACAAAAGTAATGTAGAAGAATATTCATAGCAACACAACTTAAATTAGCCCTTAACTGGAAACAAGCCAATATACATCAGGATAAAACATATAAATAAATTGTGACAAATTCACACAACAGAAATCTACATAGCAATGAAAATAAATGAACTGTAGTTACATGCAGTAAGAAGGACGCATCTCACAGGCATAGTGTGAGTGGAAGAAATTACACACAAAAAAGCAAATATTCAAACTGAGTCCATTTATATGAAGGTCAAAAATAGGCAAAACTACAATGAATGACCTGAAAATTAAACCAAAAAAATTCCATTTTCAATAACATTAAAAAAAATGAAATACTAGGAATAGATTTAACAAAAGAAGTGTTAGACCAGTACTAAAAACTACAAAACATCATTGAATAAACTTAAGAACACCTAAATAAATTGAAAGACATCCCATGTTCATGGATTAAAAGAAATATTAAAATGGTAAAACTCCCTAAATTGATCTACAAATTCAATGCAATCCTTATCAAAATCCTAGCAACTTCTTTTTGCAGAGTAACAAGCTGACTCTAAAATTCATATGGACATGCAAGGGACCCAGAATATCCAAAACAATTTTGAAAAAAGAAGAGCAAATTTGGAGGATGCACACTTTCCAATATCAAAACTTACCACACAGCTACAGCTGTCAATACAGTGACTACAAGAGACATAAGGGGATCTCCCAGTACACTGTTTAATTCACTTTGTGAAAATTCATTGGATTGAATGCTTGAGATTGAATTTTTTCTATATGTAATTAAAATGCAATAAAAATTATCAAAAATAGAGTTTGAAGTAGTTATGAAATCATAAATTTAAAAATGAATATAATGCTCTTCAAAGTATCTGACACAGTAAACAATAAATGTTATCAAATAGTTTCTTTAATTTCAATTTACTAAAATTCTGTTCTCAAGCTGTAGCTCCTACAACTGAGTCCAAATTATCTCTAACTTACCCTGGTTCATTAGTTCATTAACTAAATTATGGACTTTCTCTACATACAGTGAATAATTTTAAATGATGACATTTGTACAATTACAATTACAAAGACGAATTACTAAATTTTTTGGATTAGAAGGGGTTTCAAAGAACATTTTTTCAATCCTTCTAGAATAAAAATTAAGTACATTTACTTAGAGTCTGGGTCTCCAGACTAGAAAGCATTTTCCTCTCTTTTCCCTTAATATTAGAAACCAGAGAAGTAAAAGATAGACAAACATAAATTTTACATTTTACAGATTATAGTGCCTTTTCAAATATTTCTATGGAAATAATTTCTAAGAAGAATTTTATGCACATGAAAAACACCTATCTTTAATTTGATGGTTCCCTACAGATAAGTTGATAAATCAGATGTGACAATAAATATTTCTGTTTAGTTGGCAAGGATATATTTTTCATATAGTTTCAATTTGGAAAATTAGAAACATGCACATATATCTCTTTGCTTAATGGAGACAATAGAAACGAAGGTGTGCATCTCCCAAGGTATTTTTGTTTAGTATGTTTGGTTTCTAAGAAAATTTTAGGAACTGCATTTACCAACAGAGATGAAAAAAATAAAAATAAATTTCACCATATCTCCAACTCTTTATTCAAAAACAATTGTTTTGAATTAGGACACTGTCCTTAAGACCCACACTGCTACAAGAAATTAGCATTCCATTGTTAATACCAATGGAAGGGACCGATAATTGTACTGCTGTAATTAAAAGAGAATTTTAAGATCTCAGTTTAGCCATTTAAAGGCTAGAGCAATAGTGCCCATGGCAAAAGAATGTCAAAACAAAGATTTAACATAGCCTGCTGGAACAATGCAAGAAGTAGAATGAAAAGCAGGCAAAATGGTATCCTCAAAATCTCCTGTCGTTCCAACATTCATATTTGAAGTTCTCTGGGAATAGCAGTGTAATAAAATGTATTAAACAAAAATAAAACATAAACATTTCTTATTTCTTATAATTTCTAAAGCCTTTTAAAAATGAACGTTGATATGATTGATTTTTTCGATAAAATCCTTATAGAGATAACCTTCTGAAATAGTATTCTTTACTTTCTCACATTTATGTTTTTAAAATTATCAAACTGGATTCTGCTATAATAACGCATTTGCAACCTTTAGTGTCTGACGCAATGTTATGGATCGGGAGTGTAAAAAAACACATATGTCATTTTGTTCATTTCCTTTGGTCCTTGAAATCCCTCATCTTCTTCCTCTTCCTCACCAACCCCAGTATAATTTTAAACTTTATGTTAACCTTCATGATTGCAGGGAAATAAGTTCATGAAAGATATTAAAAGAAGAAATAAATAAAACATTCAATAAATAAAATATTGGATTTTTGTTTTTGGTTTTGGTTTTTGTTTTAAATATAGGGAATCCCATATCCCCTGCTCCAAGACTAGTTTATTTATTTCTCTCCCCCCACCCCCCACCCCATTGTCTGCTCTCTGTGTGTTCTTCTGTGACCACTTCTATCCTTATCAGCGGCAGGGAATCTGTATTTATTTTTCTTACATCATCTTGTTGTGTCAGCTCTCCGTGTGGGTGGCGCCATTCCTGGGCAGGCTGCACTTTGTTTCGCTCTAAGCGGCTCTCCTTAATAAGGGGCGCACTCCTTGCACGTGGGGCTCCCCTAAGCGGGGGACACCCCCGCGTGGCAGGGCATTCATTGCTGTGCGCATCAGCACTGCAATATTGGATTTTTATTTTCTTAACTTCCAGCCCTAACATAAATAGTAGTATTGGAAGACCACTTAACTGATCTAGGTTTTTTCAAACAGAGATAGATAAAAATACTCTCTTGGATACAAATGAGAGAGACAAGTTGAACACACAGGGCCTGAAGTAGCCCCACTAAGAAAACTATGGCTCCAGGGAATGAAAAGAGACAAATTTCTCAGAATTAGCTGTCAATGTGTTCCAGAGCACCCTAAAGGAATTTCCCCATTTTAGTAAGAAGATGCCTCAACGTTTGAAGTGACTTCATCTGCAAGTGGCTAGATTACATATTTGGCCTTTTGCTGGAATGGGAACCCAAAATTAGTATTAGGCTGAATAACAGAAAAAGAAAGAACGCTTCATGTTTTATATTCTCTGAGCCTGTGTAAAGCTTACTTATGCAGTAATCACTGTAAGCATTTAAACAATTCAATTGTTACCTTGACCAAAAATATTTTTAGATCCTGAAATGAAGTTACATCCAAGATTTTTTTTCAGAATATACCAAAGTACCAAAAAAGAAATACATGACCTAGCTCCTAATTCAGATAAATATTAGTCTTTTTCTCTAATGGCATAAACATCTCAAACAACAATATCTATAACTGCTTATCCCCTTCATAAATAAAATTAAACACCAGAGACCCATTGGGTAAGGGACAAACAGGATTCATCGGTAACATGTCAACAGTTCTTTAAGATTAATGACAACTATAGGTAAAATGGAGCCAAAAAGCCTCCTATCAAAGTCTGTTCTCGATCCAGTTCATATGGGTATGGATCACAGAAAAATTACATTGACAAATATCTTAATGTTATTTGTTTTATGGGATTATATATGTTAGTGTAGGGCTATTTCAAGCATGGGTAAGACATTAGCGGAGTTACATTGCAAAAATTTTTGCAATAAAATTTTCCAATAATTCCAAAAAAAAATTTTCCAATAATTCCAAAAAATCATGTTGTTTATGGTAGTGACTTGGACTTCCCACCCTTCACGTGCTTCTGTGATCAAGATAATCAAATGGAAAGGGGCAGCTATCGCAACAGTAATAAAGTAGTGCATGTTTTTGCAGGAAAGAAGGAAAAGGAAAGGCCAAGAGTAAACAAAGGGAAAAGGGGACAGATTGGTTAGAATGCATAAGAACAAGAAAAAATCAGTGGTTAGTAATGAGACACTGGAATGACAAGCAGGCCTACCTGCCCAGACTTCATGGAGCAAGACAAGTGGGAAAACACGAGAGAGATTGAAGGTCATGAAAGGAATAGAATTTAGAGCCGACCAGATATTTCATTTGCTATGACATCAAAGCAGAAAACTCAAAATTCTTGTCAACTATGGTTATAATTTTACGGGTTTTAGTTCCTTATCAAGATAAATTAGAATTAAATAGTTAACATTAAGTGCTTAACCTGGGTTAGGCACTTCTCTAGGAGCTTTATGTATTTTTTTTTTCCTATTTTGCTTTACACATTTAATGTGCACAACAAGCACTGGAGATGTATATATCCAATACCCCTATTCTACAAATGAGGAAATGGGTACAGGGAGATTAGACATTTTGCCAAATGTCTTACAGCTAGTAAGGAATAAAGCAGAGAATTGAACCCAAGTAGTCTAGCCCCAGAGTTAGACTCAAACCCTACACAAGATTGCTAAAGAATAAACTGAACAGAGTGCATATAATAAAGTACTGAATTAAGATACTGAATTTAGATACTGGACTGGATGAATAATACTTTACTAGGTGAGTCAAGTGGGGTAGAAGCTCTGTAGTTGTAGCCATATAGGACTACACATTATTTCTGTCCAGTTATACTATAGTTTAAAATAAAGGAAAAAAGGAATCCAATATACACATATTTAGACCAAATTAATACCCATAAATATTTTGCATGCAACAGTCTTTATTTGGTTCTGTGACACCACTGTGACAAATATAATGAGCAATTAAATTCCCAAGTGTTCAGGTTTTGGCAGCAATTAAAGTAGAAATTGGAAACTAAGCATAAAAAAACTGGTTTGGTGGCCTCCTGCCAAACGAATTCCCATGGGTTAAGGGAGGGTCTTGAGTTTCAACTGTGATCGAATTTTACAATATTTTGTTTCTCATCTGTGTTAAGGATTGCATAAAAGTAATAACAAATGAACAGCATATCAGAGGCAATATGAGAGCAAAATAATACACAAGGAGATTTCTCAATGCTGTGGAATTTAAATAAGATCACTGAGTTAGCACTGCTTAAACTATACCACACAATGAAAAATTCAACCAAACATCTGATTTATACACTGGATGAAGTTGAAAAGAAGCAAAAAAAAAAGGGGGTGGGGGTGGGGGAATTACATTACTAAGTAAAAGAATTCACTGGTATTTCACAGGAATTTAATATCTGCCTTTCTTTTATGAAATAATCACAATAACTAGAACTAAATAAGTTGATCTGAAATTTATAACATAACCTCAATGCAATAAATTAGAAAACTAATTTTAATAAACAGGAAAACTGAGTTCTACATTACTAACATCACACAAGAATTAATAGCATAGCTACTAGAACTTAAGTCACAAAATTACTAGGAAACAAAGCTCAAGTTAATCAATTAAATTTCAATTCAGAAAAATGTGTTGAAAACCTATGTCAGGCATGTATTAAGCAAGAGATATGAAGAAAAACAATACCTTCGATTTACTCAAAGTCTAGTGAGAAAATACAGAAGAATTAATTCTCCTGGAACAGACATGTCGATGAGTTTTTTACTTCTGAATTTGTCTTTGAAATTAGTCAAACTTTTCCAGATTAAGAAAAAATAGACTATAGTAGTAGAATTGACTCTAGCATCAGACCTCAGCTAAATTGCCTAATAGCTATGTGTCCTTAGGCAAGTTACTTAACCCTGCTTCTTTGATTGAAATATACTTATCTTCTAGGGCTGCCACGAGAATTAAATGAGATAATATAAAAATCACTTAGTACAGGAGAAATAGAAGGTTTTCAATAAGTGGGTGGAATAGGAGGAAGAAAAGAAAGAGAGAAAAAAGAAGAGACGAGACCCATCTCAGTCCTTACAAGTCAAATATTTTCCAGGTGATTCTTACAAATTATAAATATAATAAAATATAATAAATATAATAAATATGATTTTTATGGAAATAAAAGGATTCCTAACTTTTTTTAAAAAGATTTATTTTATTTATTTCTCTCCCCTTCCCCCCACCACCCCAGTTGTCTGTTCTTTGTGTCTACTTGCTGCATGTTGTTTGTCCTCTTCTGTTGTTGTCAGTGGCATGGGAATCTGAGTTTCTTTTTATTGCATCATCTTGCTGTGTCAGCTCTCCGTGTGTGTGGCGCCACTCCTGAGCAGGCTGCACTTTTTTTGCATAGGCAGCTCTCCTTACAGGGCACACTCCTTGTGCGTGGGGCTGCCCTACACGGGGAATACCCCTGCATGGCACGGCACTCCTGCGTGGCACAGCACTCCTTGAGCGCATCAGCAATTAGCGTGGGCCTGCTCCACATGGGTAAGGAGGCCCTGGGTTTGAACCCCGGACCTCTCATGTGGTAGGCGGACACTATCAGGTGAGCCAAATCCGATTCCCAATTCTTAACTTTTTGATCATAAGAACCCTTTGAAAATATAAATGAAAATCATGATGCTTTCCTGTTAAAAATTAAATATGCACAAAATACATACGCTATCTATAAATGTTATATATAATTTCAGATTCCCTAAATAGATACTCCAAAGCCCATCTGTGACCCAATGTCTATGCTCACCAAATTTTAATATGAATGATAAATTTGCAATGCACATAAACAACATAGAAATGAAAGTTTTTGATATAAGCAGTTGGCCAAGTACCTTAAAAAGAAAGGGGTCCAGTAATAGGCAAATTTCTACTGATGTTGAATAATGAAACATCTTCAATACGAACATTCAAATTATTGAGATAAAATATGATGCAAATATCGACCCTGATGCCAAATGCTATGCTAGTCGCTGGGGATTCTAAAGTAAAAACTAAACTAAACTAAAAGAAACCTTATTTTCAAGAAGCTCATAATTTTAATGGGGGAGAGATAATCATTCAAAGAGTAAAAATTAAAATTTCAATTCAATAAAGGTAGTTGCTATAAGGCAAGTATGTCCTAAGTCCATGGGGAAAATCACTGCCATTTATTAGTGACTCATTATAATTCTCACATGGGTGTAAACCTGAGGCTCACTGTGTTTTAAAAGACCCTTGGGAATTAATGCCAAGGGGGCCACCCTTTTTAAGGATGCACTGATAAATTTCATATTTTAAAAACTAAGGAATATTTAAGTAAAATGGCATACTTCAATGTGTACTACTACAGCTCTAAAGCAATTTAACCTTGATTAATTTTATGGTTTTTCTTCAGGCAGTAAAGTATTATAAATTTGGAAAAGATAATACCGATGCAGAAGTTCCTAATATAGTTAGAAATTCTTAAGGCCTGGGTTCCTCTAAGGAATGAGTCAATTAGGTAAACTTATGCTTCCAGTAAAATGTTGCATTTTTAACTTTAGCACTCAGCAAAAAAGCTGAAAACTAGCCCTGCTGAAGTTCTTTACCACACGTCAAATAAGAAATAATTGATTTGTTCAAAAATTTTTAAGTCCGGATGAACATTCTAATACCAGTATACAATTTCCAGTTCTAATCAAAAGATTCATATTTCAATAGATAATTGCTTTTCCCTTCGGTGTGTCTTAACTAGTCTAATCCTTTCAGGAAACATTAAGACATAATCATATTTAGCTAATGTCATTTCGCTAATGGTGGCCAGCTTACAATCAGGCTGTCTAGGAGAATCTTATATGAGTCACAGTGAAATGTAATACAATATAGTATAAAAAGTAGGATCTGTAGAGACAGGAAACCTGTTTTTGAGTGTCAGCTCTGAAAATGAACTGCTTATGTGATCTTAAGAAAATGTTTAACATCTCACTCTCCAAATATTTCCTCATAAAATGAGGATGTTGATGAAGATGGTAAAAATAATGGTACCCACTTCCAAGTGTTGTGAGAATTAAATGAGATCATCTATGTGAAAATTTTCTAAACAAAAACGCAATGTTCAAATATTATTTTATATTTTTTAAAAGATAGAATAAATTCCATTTCAGGTTCATAGTCTAAATGTACAGTAGTTATATCTACTTTGTAAATATTTTATTTAGTATCTCAACTCTCATTCATAGTAAGAATTAAACAGTACTTTAGTATTTGCTGAAGATAAAAAAAATAAAAATAAAAACAGTTCTGCTGTGGAATCCTACCTGCTGATTATTATTAACTCCAGTATCTAAAGGAAGTTAAAATTCAGGATTAAGTATTTGCTTTTAATCTTAATTTCTTATTCTCAATTACTGGGCACTTCTTTACATAATTGTTATATTTTTTTAACAAAGTCTCATATGGCCCATATGACAAACAAATGAAACACTGTATTATTAATTCAACAAATATTTTGGACTACTATGTGTTAGGCACTCAAATCACTATACCAATCTTAATAATTGCTATTTGGAAGCCATTGTTATTTAATTTTTTTCACTTAATTCTGATAACGGGAGAGCCTTTCAAAAATCAATATAAATAATGAGAATCCACTATTTCAACCAAAGAGGCTTGCTCACTTCAAGGCTCTGCATTCTCTCACCAATTTCATTCATATAAAAGTTCCTGCGCTCAATTTGCTCCAAAATCACAAAGTCTCTTTGCTGTTCCTTATACAAAAAAAGGACCCTTCCTCTACAAGGCCTTTGCACTTACAGTTCCCTCTTCCTGAGATGTTTTTTTCCCAAAATATTCACATGGTTTTTTCCCTCATCTTATTCAGGTCTCTTTTCAAGGAACTTCTTTAGAAACATCTTTCCTGATCAATGTCTTGAATCCATCCTTACTCTCTATTCCATTATCCTGCTTTACTATCCATCATAACATTTATTATACTTGGTATTATATTACAAGTTACAGTATTTTTAAAAGAGTGACTAAGCTCTATTAAGACAAGATGATGTTTCTTTTATTTACTACTGTATCTCCACATAGTAATCATTAAGGATTTGCTAAATTGGTGTTCTAGGAACTTTTACATTTATTAATAGTTATCTCAAACATGAATCAGAAGCATGCTTCAAATTAAAAGAGCAAGATAAAGTTAGTGAAGGCAGCTAGTTATCTTTCTTCCAAGATGCATCCCATTGCAGCCTCATCTTGTTGACCATAGCATAGTCCAAATTTGGTTCTTCAGTCTTGCAAACCAGGGTAATTTTCTCAGTTCAATGGCAACAAGTCTGACTTTCATAGACTGTTGCACATTAATTAAGGTAATAGAAACAGATATATAAGCAAAGTACAAATGAAGTCCTTGATTACATGAAACTGCTACAAAACCAGACTATGATGATGAAATGACCAGTAAAATTTAACTTTTAGGAAACTCAGTATGGAATGGCAAACAAAAATCAAAGGCTACTTGGTGATCATAGACGCTAATCAAAAGAAATCAGAAACTCCTAAGTTTTTCTCCAAAAAAGATTGCAGAGTATGGAATTCTACAAAGAGACCATTATCAATGATATTAGTTGGCTTAGATAGACACTGCTCTTGTTGAGCTTTACGACTCATTCTTTCCTATGATTCTAAAGAGAAGTTCTCCCAATGCAAATTTTGATAGAATAAACCCAAAGAAGCCTTGCTCTGTCAGTTGACTCTCCCAAACTTTTAATGATAATTTTTCCTATTTATATTCATAAATCACAATCAAGTGTTCTTCCTTACATACATGCATAAATAAATGAGAAAATTATTGACGAGTCACACATAATAAGAAAACAATGACTTCCAGATAAACATTAACGAATTGCTAAAATAAAAGGGGATAGAGCAAACAAACAAACATAAAACTGAAAATGCCAGAAACTGTAAATATACTGATGGTGTTCATAGACTCTTCATGGTAAGAATAAGAAAGGGGAAGAATTAGGATGGGTTATGGATCATATTCTACAATTGTATCATTTTCTGAATACTTTGCTTCAATTTTTAGTTAACTCAAGCAGTTTCATTCCAGTGCAGATCTATGATACCACTAAATAGTATGGCGAATTGCTAATTTGATGAATGGCAAAATTCTACAGGCTAAATTCACCTTCTTACGTTCAATGATGCAGCGGAAGTGGGACAGAAAGCTAGAGAAGGTATGGAAGTTTCGCATCACCTTATTTGTCTCCTAGGCTTGTGTATGTACCCTATCTGAAGCACTTCCACCGCCCCAGGATGGGTCCAGGCCACAGGTTCACGCCACAGGCAAGCCCCCTGCCAGCAGTTCCTTACTATGAACTTCAAATGCACAAGAGACTTCATGTCCCTCCTTCTGGAGAATATTTTGAGCCCTGCTACACTAGATAAAGAAAACGAGGAAAAAAAACAAAACAAAAAACAACTCCAAGCATAAAATTTCCAAGCAAGTCTTCAGATAAGATACTCTATAGAAAATATTTCTACCAAAACAGTATATTCAATTAGTTTTCTAAATAATCTACTATATCGAGTCCTTCATATATTATCTGATTTGTTAGCACACAGAAGGACTGATGCAAGTACTAAGCAATCTATTAGTATATTAAAGTGACCATTAACCACATGATCCAAGAGACATTTATCTTTGTCACATGGAAGCCTAAAAAAATTTTACTAACAGCAATATATCTCCAGTAAATTAATTACCACCACAAGAAAACCATCGATACATAGTTCTTTATAGGATCTTTATGTGGATAAGAAATCTGATGCAATCTGGAGGCCTGGTATTTTTTTTAAAAACCCTCCTTGTCCTTGGGGAGATTCTCCAAAGCTCCAGGTGCAGTCTAATAAGAGGAGGAAAACTTTAGGGTTGGAGTAAGGGGAGACAAAGTCAAATAATTCTGTTGCTAATTCTCTGGCATCAGGAATATTTCTCTACATGTCAAAGTCAGTTTTGGATGGTTAAGTTTTTCATATAGAGGAATATTTTTTAAAATATTACTGACTTAAGAATGTTAAATAAATGACTCATTTATTGAATTTGATGAGTTCATACATGACTTTCATTAATTACTAGAAAACTCAATTTCCTCAGTGTTTTTAACAATTAATTTTTTATTGTATGTTTAATTTGGTCAAAATCTATTAAGGTCCACTTAGACAATAGGGTTGTATAATGTAATGCATGACGTATTATAACAATACCATGGAGACTGTGTAAGATGTAAAGTTAGAGACGCCAGGGGAACTGAGAGATATGAAATACTCTTTTCTCGAGGAATAGGAAGGACTACCTATTAAAAAATTCTATTCTTTTAGAAAATAATTAACAGCTGGCTATGTACCAGTTTAAGCTATCACAAATCTCATGTTTAGAATAAAACCCCTTGAGATCAGGAGCACATCAAAGTGATTTAGTTCAAACAGAAAGGAGGAATTTAGCAGACTAGGGTTGTGGAAACTTAACAATCTTTAATAATCACAAATTTTAAATGTACATTACAAAGAAAAATATGCAGTCCAATTCAACATAAGCTTCAATAAACAGTACCTATATTGTTAATCTGATTTTTGTTTATGAAGAAAAAAAATGCTTAGGCTTTCCGTATATATAATTTTGGAAAGCTTGCTACATCATAGCTATCAAACTGAAAAAAAAGCTTAAAATAGTTCATCCAATCATTTACCTTTAAAAGAACAATTGTGCTTTATATATGTGAGAAAAGATTAATAGAACAATTTAAGTTTTTGTGTTAAGTTAAAATTCGGGAAAGTGTCATCTTTAAGTCACAAAAGATAAAGCCTTCTAATATCCTTTTGATTTTGTAGGAATAGACTTTTATTTGACAGTCAGTTACATGAATTTGTATCAAAAAGAGAAGTTGGCAGAGACTTCTAAATTCATAACAATTGTCTATTAGTCTGTTTTTAATAATTTTTCTTTGGCATGTAATCCTCTTTAATTAGATTCCACTCTCTGTTGTTTCAAGACTCCATAAACTGGTGTCTTATATACCAGCTGCTAAAGCAGGAGTTACTGTCTAAATGATATTCACAATGAGTATTTAGAAGGTTTACAATTATACCCTTGCTAATAAATTGTGCTATTTTCCCCCAAAATTTTAAGTGCTAATCTTCAGAAGGCATTTTAAAATTAGCTAAAATTCTGTCAAGAGATTTACAAAAATTGTTAGCATGAAGATAATTATGTCACAGTCCTTGGACTCCATCTCTGATTGTGTGCATAAATCAGAAAATGTCAGCTGTGTTTTCCCTTAATAATTATCCTTGCAGTAATATATTATAGTCTGAACTCCTATTATAATTTTTGTTTCTGGTTTCTAAAACACCAGACAGTTATTTCAAAAGTTTGGAATTGATTAAATAATTCATAACTCCCAGAATACTAAATGACTATCAGTTCTAAAATTTTTCATAATAAGTAAACCAATATGGAAAGTATGAACTCAGTTTTCATTAACATTCCATCCTGAACTAAACTTGAAGGTGATTATCAATTTTTTAAATGTTGATTAGGTAAAAATCTAACACACTCTATATTGTAGGCACATAGAGGTAGAGATTTGTATAGAAATTCAAAGACATAATTTTTATCTCAATACCAGTGACGCATAAAACACAGATGTCTGCAATAAACATCAAGCATTTATTCATGTCTTAAGATAAAATTTTCGGTCTTTCATATAATGTGTATAAAAAAATTTGACCTTCATTTAAGAAGGTATAAAACGAAAAATAAATTTTCTTCCTTTCATCCAAAAACCATATATTTTAAGCTTTGAGCTGATTTTCATTGACTGGATAGATTAAACTACAAAGATGGAATTTTGATTAAAAACTCAGTAATTACAATAAAAAATTAAAATATTAGTGATCTTTCTGCTTAATTAGCTATATTAGGAAGCATTTTGATTAACTTGTTTCTCATGATATCAAGCATTTTAGAATTAGTAAAAAAAAAATTCTAATTGAATACTTTGATGGTGGAACTCCTCAAACTGGGTTGATTTATTAGTGAGGGAATGTGGTTCACAGCTGTAACTACTCAAAGACAATGAAAAACAAGATGCATTCTCCCAAGTATTACTTTCACTATAGAATTTTGGAAAAAAAGTGTTGAATGTATTCCTTATTAAAACTGCCCATCAATTACCATCAATGGCATCACATTTTCCATATTACCAAAAATTATGTACCTTTCCTAAATCACAGAGCAGAAAAAAAAATATTGTACAATAAGTAACTGGATAATATGGAACATGGGTGTTATTAATGCACTTAACATAAAAATCTGCAGTCACATAAAATGAGCAAAACCAACACTAACCCAACAAGCATATTCTTCATGAATAGGAGCTAAGAACAGTGATTTTCAATTTCTTAAAAAAATATTTCTAACTTTAGAAGCTAAGTTTATATCCTTTGTGATTAAATTAGCATACAAATAAAACTCTCTCCTACAAAATACTTCTTAACACAACCACTTCCTTAAAAATATTTAGTAATAAATATCACTAAGCTGCCTTTTTTCTCAGTATATGCTCCCAAAATTAAAAAGAACATGTTGAAAATTTGCATTTTTAAGTGTTATTTTTTTCTTTAACTTAAAATTTTACTTTTATCATATGTTTAATTGAAAAAGTAATATATGGCCTTGTAAAAAAAAAAGGATACATATTTTCTCTTTGATATATTGCTTATTCACATCTTTTGCCCAATTTTCCTTGTCATTCACAACTATAGTCCCAGGCAATCATTCATTTTTTTATTTTAAGTTATTGTGCATCAAATGTTAATTTAAGTTTGCTGTTTGTTTTTGAAGTATATTCAGAACAACTTAAAAAATGGCATAAAAATCTACGCGATAAAACCTAAGTGTTTTATAAAGTAAACTTGTAGCATTAAAAAATAAATTCTGGAAAACAAACAAAAACAAGGGATTTAAAATAATATAGTAAGTGCTAAACAAAAAAAAGAAAGAAAATATAACAAAGAAAAGAGAATCTCACCCTACTTGTGCTAAAGCAATAGCAGTAAATTTTTGAAGCTCTATGCTGTAATATTTTGGTTGAACATTCTTTGGGTCAAAAAGGAGCATCCAAAGAGAAAACAGAGCTGTTTTTTATTTGTCTAAACCATGAAATGTATTTAAATGACATCTGAGCCACTGGTTGGGAATGAAGGTTAACAAGATTATTTTTCTTGGACGAAAACATAAACAGTAATTTTGCTTTTTTTTCCCCCATATTCGCAGTTTCACCCTATTTATAATGTAGGTATTAGTGGTGATGTATCATTTTCTCAAATAATTTAAGTTAAAAATAAGTGAAGAAATTTCTATAGTGCTAATTTTTTTCCTTTTCTTTACCATTTTTTAAAACAAAATGCCTTAGTTCACTAAGGCTACCATTATGAAGTACCAACAGTAGAGGTTTAAAACAAAAGACATTTATTATATCACAGTCATGCAGGCCAGAAAAATCAAGGTTCCAGCAGGCCATGCTCTATATGAAACCTGTAGAGGAGAATCCTGCTTTGCCTCTTCCTAGTTTCCGGTGTCTGCCAGCAATGCTTGGAGGTCCTTGACTTGTAGATGCATTTGCCTTTATCTTTAAGTCTTTCTTCCCTGTGCCTGTTTAGTGTCCAATCTTCCCTTCTTTTAAGGACACCAGCTAGAGAGGATTAGAGCTTACCCTTATCCAGTCCAGACTCACCTTAACTATTCACAACTTCAAAGATCATATTTCTAAAAAAAGTCACTTTCAAGGGAGTTGGGTTTGGAAGTGAACCAATAAAACAAGCATGGTGTTAACTGGGAAAAATGAGTGGAGTCCTATGCACAGACAATGACAATTCCAAACCATAAAAGGCAGAAAGAATTACAGGAGTCATCACCATAATGCAGGCCGTGTCATTTTCTGACTGTGACAGGAAACAACCTCATTCCCAAAGCACACTTTGTCTCCAATAGTTTTCCTCTTTTTTCTCAATGGGTTTATGTGAAGGATAAAACTGTCAAATTTATTTTTAAAACACCAAAAGTTTGAAGATTCAATAATTGCATTTTTAGACAATTTTTAATAAATTAGACAAGAATGTAGATAATTTTCTCTGCTGCACTTCACTGGAGGAATGTGTTGGTCAGAGAATTTTACCACAAAGGAAAATGGCGTCCTGCCAGAGGTATAAAAACTAAAATAAGATAAATCAGCTTAAATTCATTAGCTCTTCAATAAAGACATTTGCAAATTTGGTCTATTTAGATATTCTTACAAGTTTGGGAATGATTCAAAAAACATTATAAGGAAAACAGTATATTTATGGTATAAGACAAAGTGTTACAATGAAAATCAAATTTAAGAATTGAATGAAGAAAGTTGATTATGTAGATTGCAAGGCTCAGAAAATTTAAATGTGATGAAAATTATAGTACTGATTTTCAAATTAATGGCTTTATCAGTCATCTTTATTCCCTAACTTGTCTTTTTACAAGATTATCACAGAGACAAAAGAAGACTGACCAAAAGATTAGTGACCCTGTCATCCCAACATAAACTACAAGAGACCTAACTTGCCATCAGAAAATATACTTATCAAAACTTGCACCAGCAAAGTCTGGAAATATCGCACTGCACTGTCTCTTTGACTTGATTCTGGATATTTCCCATTAAGGATTATCTGGACATACTTCATAAGCAGTAAAATTAGAAACTGAGGACATCTCTCCCAACATGACTTTATGCAATGTCTCAGTGCTATGAAGGATAATGAAAGATTGATAAATGCCTCATTTGCTGAAATGAAAGTGACATAAGTATTGCTTAATTTAGTCCAGTTCCTAAAATTGATAGATTACTATCCCACCAATTACACAAAAGGAATAAGAAAAAAAATTGTTGTTTATCCTGAGAAGCAGTAACTCAAATATCAACTTAATGTTAAAACCAATAAATCATGTTTTTGTTTTTGTTTAAAGATTTATTTATTTATTTAATTTCCCCCCCTCCCCTGGTTGTCTGTTTTTGGTGTCTATTTGCTGCGTCTTGTTTCTTTGTCCACTTCTGTTGTCGTCAGCGGCATGGGAAGTGTGGGCGGCGCCATTCCTGGGCAGGCTGCTCTTTCTTTTCGCGCTGGGCAGCTTTCCTCACGGGCGCACTCCTTGCGCGTGGGGCTCCCCCACGCGGGGGACACCCTTGCGTGGCACGGCACTCCTTGCGCGCATCAGCACTGCGCATGGCCAGCTCCACACGGGTCAAGGAGGCCCGGGGTTTGAACCGCGGACCTCCCATATGGTAGACGGATGCCCTAACCACTGGGCCAAAGTCCGTTTCCCTCAATAAATCATGTTGATCTAACATATATATATTTTTTATTTTGTTTATTGTTAACTTTATCAAAATAGAATGCAATCTCCATGAGAGCAAGAATTTTCTTAATTGTGGACTCTGCTGTCTCTCCAGTGCTTTAAATAGTTCCTGACATGCACTAGGTGTTCAATTAATGAATACAATCTATACTATATGAAGAATAGAAAATTTGCATGAATATTGAAATTAAACATAGGAAAGACTTCAAGGATATTTTCCTTTGTGAGCTAAATTTCAGACCTTCTCTAGGTGTGCAATTGAGTTTGTTATTAAGAGTAAATAAAATAAATATTTCTGGAAAGTATTTTTTAAAGTAACACTTCCATAATTTAAGCTGCCTTTTGTCTTTTATTTTATTTCTTGAAGTGAAATACAGTTTAAAAAACATTAAAAATACATAAAGTAACATTTTTTTTTAAAGGAGGTACTGGAGATCAAACCCAGGACCTCATACATGGGAAGCAAGCACTCAATCACTGAGCTGTATCTGCTCCCCATAAAGTAACACTTTCATTAAATATATTACATATTTCAACTTGTTAAAAAGGATAGTTAATTTACCTCCTTGTAAGAATAATCAATGTTTATTGTAATCATAAATAGACTATAAAATTAAATTGTCTTTATATGTTAAAATTGCAAAGATGAAAAAATTATTTTAGAATGTAATTATCAAATGGACATTTTTGGGGAACATTCTACTATGTTGCAATTCAAGATGATTTTCTTTATCATTAATAACTTATTTCTATCAGAAGACATCTATATAATATATTTGAGTACTTCAAATAGCCCATGCTTCCAAAAATTTACATAGGAAATTACTTTGCATAATGATTATCTTCTATACCAATACTACCACCTTTAGGGCTCACTTTTTTAAACTAATCTAACTAAATTATCATAATTAATAAGATTATGGTTATTATTATTATCTTATGTGGCTTAAATGTGACCATTCCACAAAGATCTGCTCAGCACACTCCAGAATGTTGATCAGAATGAAGGGGGCTTAAAACTCAGTAAATGCTTGTTGGATTGAATTGATACCACTGCCTATTGGTAGAGTTACTAGGTGAAAATCTATATTGTTTAAAAGACCCCAGAAAACAAAATTCAAACCTCTCAAGGAATTAAAATCTTTACTATAAGGATATTCTTTAGTTCTAATCTAAAGCCCTTTTGCTTCCTGTGCTCTTGTTCTGCACTCAGTGGAGATGTTCAATAAATATTTGTTAAATCCCATCCTCTTGTTCTGTACTCAGTGGAGATGAAAAACAGCTAGTTATCGTTCTTTTGTAAGAACCCTTCATCCTTAAAGACTGTTATTAGCTCCCCTCTCTTCAAACCTGAACAATCCAATTCTTTAGCCTTGCTTCGTCATTCTGATTTGTTTCTAGCTCTCAATTTATACACGTACCTATCCCAGGAATCCTCTTTAGGTTGTCGACCTTCTTATTAACGGAGCTGAAAACTGGACAACTTATCCTACACATTTAACCGTTTTCGACCACAAGAAACAAAATATTGTTTCACAGCTTCTCACAATTTTAACAACTGCACCCCTGCCCCTCTCCATCTAGATGTACTTGGCACTTAAAATGGCACTTCAACTCACTAGAACATTCAGATGCAATGGTAGAAGGTGTTTTCCCTTATAAGAAGTAAGTGTATTTCTGAAAACTTATTCACAGCATACAATCAGGCTTATCTCTTCTGGTGTAATAACTAGATTAAACAATAGTCACATTTTCTTTGCATAAGACATAAGATGCTCATTAATTTAGTGAGCGATATTCTGGAATGGACACTCCATATTACTAAACCATTTGTATGAATTTGATGTATATGGATTTACTAGAGAACTTACTTCATTAAAAATACTTTATTTTATTCTAAATATTCTAATCCCATGCCCTCAAAAAGCTTACATTATAATGGAGAATTTACATGACAAAAATATATACTGCAAAAATATTTTAAATACATTAAATATAAAATATTAAAATGCCAAAATAATAGATCTTTATTTACATATATTAATAAATATGATTAAAACATGATAAACATATATACCTAAATATTAGTATAATTTCAGTACAGTGTTAACGCATAGATAATAGCATCAGTATTATCTATGGTTATCAAATCATCAGTATAATTTTTATTATCAGGATAACTTCAGGTAGTAGTAAATGCTATTAGGAAAAGAAAAGAGGGTGACGTGATGATGATTGAAAAGGCAGGAATCTAGTAAACAGGATTGTCAAGGAAGGCTTTTCTAAGGTGACAGAGGGAAAAGGAATTGTAAAGACCCTATGATATAGGAAACAAATGTGGCTCAAGCAATTAGGCTCCTGTCTACCACATAGAAGGACCGGGGTTCAATACCCAGGTCCTCCTGGTGAAGACATGCTGGCCCATGTGGCAAGCTGGCCCATACAGAGTGCTGGCCTGCGCTGAGTACTGCCCCACACAGGAGTGCTGCCCCGCAAGGAGTCCTGGCACAGCAAGATGACACAACGAAAAGAGATACAGAGGAGAGACAGTAAGAGACGCAGCAGATTAGGGAGCTGAGGTGGCACAAGAAAATGACTGCCTCTCTTCCACTCTGGAAGGTCCCAGGATCGATTCCCAGAGCCACCTAATGAGAATACAAGCAGACACAGAAGAACACACAGCAAATGGACACAGAGAGCAGACAACGGGGTTGAGGGGGGAAGGGGGAGTAATAAATAAAATAAATAAATCTTTAATAAAAAGAAAAGAAAAAAAGACCTTATGATAGCTAAAAACTTGGCTAATTCCAAAGGAAGTAGAAAGTCAGTCTGCCTGGAATATAATAAATAAGGCTCATCACAGAAGGTAAAAGAAGAAAGTTGGACAGGGTCCAGAATATAGGATTTTGCCAAACCACAAATGTATTCAAATACAATGCGAAGTCATTACAAGGAAATAGTTTAGCATCATGGTATTGAAAGTACAGAAAAAAATATCATAGCATACTTTATTTTAAAATTATTAATTATTCATTTAACCAATTTTTTAACTTCTTCAATTCCAGTCTATGTTGCAATAACAGACATATTCATCAAGAAATGTAGAAATCTAAAAAAAAAAACAAAAAACCAATAGATAAATTAGTTTGTTAAATTAAATAAAAAGGAGGAAGAGGGATTGACGGCTGCCCATACTACCACTTTTAACTCTTTACCCTCATATCTAATTTACAACCCAGATCTCTCACTTAAGAATCACTACTTTATTTTAAACTGCCTGCTAGGTATTTAGGACTGGGCTATATCATGTGACATGTCTGAAACCAAACTTTACATTTTTCCTCAAAATAAATGATTTTACTTACAAAATCAACAAAATACTTTGGGGTACAGTCACCGTAGAAAACTAAGAAGCCAATCCCTACAAATATTCTGAAATAATTATTCAATCAAGAACTCCCTCTATTTGTGTTTACTTCTCAAGTATAAGAAAGACACAATACAAAAAACAGATAAGTGAGTCATAAAAGGATTTTAAAAACTAGCAAATAATTATATAATTGTTTTCAATATCCTATGAAGCTTAGTGAAAATATTTGAAATCATCCTTAAAAGAGAAGTTTCATAGCACCAAAAAATAAACAAATAAAAATAAAACAATTTTCAAGCACAAGTTTATTCTAACAGCAAGAAAAACAAAAACAAACAACAGCAACAACAACAACAAAGAAACCCAGAAGAGATTGTTAGGCAGTTTCAGCTTAAATGAAGGGATTCATTGACATTGACTAGTAGAAAATCAATTGTAAAATACTTATAGACTTGAAATGTACTGTATGACTTATAAATCAAGAGAAAGAAATGAAAATTTCAGAGAAAAGAAAAAAAAAGAAACACCATAGATGTGGCAGGGGTTGGAGGAAACAGTATTTGAATGCAAGTCCAAACAGTATTTGAATGCAAGTTTTAAGCTTAAAAATTTAAAGCATTTTAAGCTTAAAAACTCAAAGCATTTTAAGTTTAAAATGCTTATACTACTCTAATAAAAGACAAAGATTCTCAGGATCAAAAATAACAAAATAAAAGACTACTCTGTATATACAAAAAATACCTCTATATCACATGATAGAATTTAAAAGTAAAGGAATGGGCCAGGCAAATTTAAAGAAAAAAAATTTTTATATTCATGAAAGGTAAAATCCACAAAGAAGATACAGAGTAGGAAACTGAGATGAAAATATGGCATTTAAAATATAACAAGTAATTCAAAATCAGTGGAAAATTTTAACACATCCTCTCTCAACAATAGAAATATATGATATTCTTTTCAAAACCATTTTAAAATATTTTAAGTGACTATTCACCTAAATTGTTATATTGAGTTATATATTTAAAAAAGTCCAAGACAGTTCATCCTTTAAGAGGATGTAGAAATTACATGCCTGAAGAGACAGGAGATTGAGCTATGATATGCAATTATATTTTATGTTATTGGGGCAGCAGATATGTTAAAAGAAACTTTGCTTTTGAGTATATAGCATGTAACTATCAAGCACCATATTTAGATGGACATTCTAAATAAATATGTATATGATACACATTTAAATGTTAATGTGAATGTATGAAATTACTAATTTATGCAATTATGCCTAATTAGATAAGAAACAGCATTATTGTCTCATAGATTTAAAAGAAGAAATGTGTAATTTAAAAAGGCAAGTGGAGTCTCCCTCTATATGATACCATTGGTCAACATCTTGAGTACTATGCTTCTTTAGAAGTAGAAATCAATGAGTAAAGGTAAAGAATATTTTCTGTGTATGTTAAGGAGATTAGTACTCATGCTTCCAAGGATTCTAAATGAGATCACTTTCAGAGTTCTTTAACAATTATAACATATCTGAAGGTTAGATATTAGAAAGAAATCTCATATATACCTTACAGAAATAATCTTAAATATGTGAAATGATTGCCACTACAAGGATACAGATTGAGTATTGTTCATAGTAGCAAAAATTTAAAAATATATATGAAAATTTAATGTTCAGTTCTAGGGGACTGTATAAAATTTTTATATCATTTTGATTCTCTAAGTTATTTAAATAATGTGTAGTATGATATGGGATTGCATGAAAAATCTTACTATAAAAATGAAAAAATTAGGTAACAAACTTAGAGCACCATTTCATAGTAAAAAAATATAGAAGCACAGAATAAGACTGAAACAATATTCTTCAAAATATACTTCTTAGTAAAAAATGTAGAAGCACAGAATAAGACTGAAACAATTCACTTCAAAATAGTAGTGGTGATCATTACTACTGCATGATAGGATATCAAATGATTATATTTTTCTTTGTTCTGCCCATTTGTATTTCCTAAATTCTAAAGTAACAATCCTTTAGCAGCTAATTCACTGAGTCCTTGTTCTGTATCAGGCATTTTTTCGAAATATATCATAATTCCTTTAAACTCTACAACAGTCCTATGAGAGTAGCATTACTACATTCATTTTACCAGATAAGGAAAGTGAATCACCAAAATTAAATAATTTGTAGAAAATGTCAATGCCTAGATTTGAGCCTTACTAGTTTGGTTCCCGGATGTGCACCACATTCTAAAATAAGCACTGAATTGATTTTCATAATTTAATAGTTATATTAAACAATAAAGGAGGGCTGTGATAGTTTGGAGCTATCTTCCACAGAAAAATATGTCCTGAAACTTAATCCATTTCTGTGCCTGTAGGCCTTTTGATGAGATTACGTTAGTTAAGGTGTGGCCCAACTCAATCAAGATGGGTCTAAATCCTATTACTGGAGTCTTTTATAAGAGGAATGAAATTCAGACCAAGTGAGATAAAGCCACCGAGGGAGCAGTCACAAGCTGAAAGTAAACAGGAGAGGCCAGGAGAGGCAGTCATGTGCACTGTCCCATGATGGAAAAGCTAAGCACCAAGGATGCAAGGCAGCCAGCTCCAGAACACCAGTCTTCTGAGAGAAAGCATCACCTTGATGATGTCTTGACGTTGGATATCAAAACAGTGATCCAATAAATTCTCATTGTTTAGTCAACCTCTAGCTTCATGGTATTTGCTTTGGCAGCCAGGAAACCCAAACAAGGACCCAGACTAGTCAAGATAATATTGAAGAAGAACAAAGTTGCAAGACTGATACTACCTGACTTTAAGTTTTCCCACATATCTTGAATAATCAAGACATCATGGTATTGATGAGAGAACAGAAAAATAGATGAGTGCAATAGAATAGTGAGCCAAGAAACGGAAACATGAACATAGAGTCAACTGATCTCTGACAAAGGAGTAAGAGCAATTTGATGGCAAAAGATTAGTCTTTTCAAAAAAATAATGCTGGTACAACTGGACAGCCACGTGCAAAAAGATGAATCTGATCTTATACGTCATAAAAATATCAAAATGTATTGTAGACCTAAATGTAAAATACAAAATTAAAATTTCTAAAAGATAACATACGAGAAAATATTGGTAGCTGTGGGCTTGGCAATGACTTTTTAGATATACCACCCAAAGCGTGGTCATGAAAGAAAGGGAAAAAAAAGGCAAGTTGGGCTTCAATAAAATACAAAATAAAAAACTTCTGCTCTGCAAAAGACGTTATTAAGAGAATGAAAAGACAAGCCACAGACTGGGAGAAAATATTTGCAAAACACATATCCAGCAAAGGACTTCTGCCTTCTATCTTAAAATTCAACAATAAGAGGAAACAACCCTATTAGTAAAATGGGCAAAAAGTCAGAACTGACACCTCACCAGTGTAGATACACAGGTGGCAAAAAGTACAGAAAAGATGTTCAACATCATATGTCATTAGCAAATTTCAAATTAAAACATGAATGAAATATTACTACACACCTATTAGAATGGCTAAAATCTAAAACAGTGACAGCAAGGATGCTGGCAAGGATGTGGAGTAACAGGAACTCTCATTAATTGCTGGTAGTAATGCAAAATGGTACAGTCACTTTGAAAACAGTCTGGCAATTTCTTACAAAGCTAAACATAGTCTTGTCATACAATCCATCATTAGTGCTCCTTGGTATTTACCCAAATGAGTTGAAAACCTTATGTCCATGCAAAAAAACTGCACATGAATGTTTATAGCATCCTTATTCATAATTGCCAAAATTTAGAAGGAACAAAGATATCCTTCAATAGGTGAATGAATAAACAAACGTATGGTGCATCCATACATAGAATATTATTCAGCAATAAAAAGAAACAAGCCTCTCAAGCCATCAAAAGACACTGAGGAACATTAAATATATATAGCTAAGTGACAGAAGCCAGTCTGAAAGGCTACAAATTGTGTGATGCCAACTGTATGACATTCTGGGAAAGATAAAACAATAGAGACAGTAAAAGGATCAGTGGTTGCCAGGAATTCAAAGGAATGGAGGAGGGCAGTATAAGTGGAGAATTTAGGGCAGGAAGATTACTCTGCATGATACTCTAATGGCAAATACATGACATTATGCATTTGTCAAAACCCATAGAACTATATGATACAAACAATGAACCTTAATGTAAACCTAGGACTCTAGTTAATAATGTATCAATATTAGTCAATTGTAACAAACTGTGGGTGGGTAGAGGAAAGGGAGTATATGAGAATTCCATACTTTCTGCTCAATTTTTCTGTAAACCTAATATTAATCTACCAAAATAAAGTCTACATTTTTAAAAGGAGAAAAATTGAATTAAAGTCTAAAGTCAATTAAAGATTGAAATATTTGGTGTTTATCATTAACAACATTCCTATCCTCTTTTTTGTCATTTACAGGAGAAAATATAAATACTCTGCAGCATATTTTGAATAAAGCTTTTCCTAAAGATGTGAGCCTCTTCCAAACTTTTAATTTCGTTGCATTCTTTTAGCAAAAACAAAATATCACATGTTGTTGTTGTCCTCAGGAGCACTAAGAAATTTCCTGCTTGAGAAGTAAATGACTGAGGGAAAAAAAAATTATAGACCATTATGTCATGCTAATAATCCAAATTAGATAAACAAATACAAGCAATGGAAAGAAAGAAAGAGCATACACATTCAGCAGAGAATGATGATAAAGAGCAATGGACAGCTCATTCTCCACAGCTAAAATTGCACAAGCTGAGCTGTCTAAGGGAAATGAGTCATCTCGTTCTCAAATTATATGAGAATCTACAGAATATTTTGAATTTGAATAGCTAACACTGCATGCAATTGAAATAGGTCTCCAAATATCTGATTAAAGTCATGCACAACTACAACTGGTATAGAGTATTTTAGTGCCTCTCTTACAAATGGTAAAATGCAGGTTAAATTTCCACTTTTCTTTGTAACTTAAATTCCAAAGGAGGTATTAATTAAGGAAATAAATTACGATATGCTGAACTAAATTCTTAGTTATGAAATAATATCTAAAACTCTTTATTAAGACATTATTCACTTCGACAATGCTTCTTAATGAACTATTTTGTGCTTTAATTCAATAGTACCTTTATTTCATATGAGTTCTTTCTCATAAATGGGTTTTCAGTCCCTGGATCTTATTTTAAATTTCTAAAACATCAGCCTCAGAATATTAGAGTGACTGAATAGGAGGAAATGTGAGAAAAGGAATAATATGAGCATGCTGAACAATTATGAGAGATAATAGATACATGAGCTCACAGAGAAAATAAAACTACCAATAATGTCATTTATAGAATGAAGTCTCCTATTTTTCCCAACTTAATTTGATCATGTCAATTGCCTACCAAAAACCATCAGCCTGGGTGTTTTTTCTATTTCTTTCCTTATAAGTTTACCATCTTTTTTTCTACGTAAATGATATAATTTTAAAAAACAAATTAATGATGAGTTTATTAAATTGATGTCTTTATTGAGGATATGACATGTAATCTCCCATGATTCCTTACCAATTAGTTTACAAAAGGGAGAAAATTATCTCTTTTTTTCTTAAATTGTTTATGTAATAAAACAAAATAACACATTTTCTGGAAAGCACAGATTACAAAAGAACTTTAAAAGTTTTCATAATTTAAGTATATCATGGTGTTTTAACATTTAATGAAACAATGATACTCAAAAAGATAGGGAAGTAGTCATATCTATCATTAAAAAAGGTATATATGAAAGGACATTTTAATTTAGATTTTTATACACTATAATAAGCCTCTAACAAGTTACAATTTTGGAACACAAACTATTGTTTTCTTAATTCCCCTATATGTAATTTCTGTTGCCATTTTTTAAAATATTCTTATTCAAACAAATTAGTGGAAAGTATGTTACGATGAAGCCAGATTATGATCCTCCTTAGTTTTAACCTAATCTAATATATTACCTTACTCATTATTCTTTCTTCTCTAAAATAAGGTATGTTAAATTACGTAAGTATAAATATCACAAATAAAAGTAAAACATATATATAGAGAGAGATCTTTGAAAGGCATAAACCATTCACAGAAATTCAAGAAAGAGCAATTTAAAACTTCCCTGTTGTCTTTTCCAAATTTCCAAATTTTCCTATTATCTACGCAATTTTACAGAAATTTGCAGACCCTAAACTTAAATTTGATAGTCAATGATAGTCCCATAAACTCTGAAAATACCAGACCACAGCACTCTTCTTTATGTAATCTCAACGTCTAACAATGATAGCAGTAAAAAAAAATGAAAAGTTCAGCAATCACAGAGGAAGTGTTCTGTGAATTTTAAGGTACTATAGATAAGAATTTTGTTGTGTATGTGTGTGTGTGAATGTGTGAGTGTGTTTAATTCAGGGGAGCCAGGACCATAAAGCAGAAAGAAGTTTGCATGATTTAACTGGTCAAGAAGTGCAGTTATATGATGGCTGAAGAAAACAAAATGAAGGAATGGTAAAATTAAATGAAAATTAGGCCAGTTTTGACAAACATTCAAAGGCCAGGGTTTGGTAATTTCAGGTAACTAAATTCTTATTACCAAGAGTCTTAGAATCATTAACCTCTACATTAAAAACTAATGTTTCAAATTCTCCGTTTTAATTTGGTTTCTGTTTACTCCTAATTGTAATAAAATCATCCATTAAGTGCTATTATGGCTTATATGGTACTTACGATGTACCAGACATGGGCATCATATATTTACAAAGTTATCACTGCATATTAGTATTATTGCATATTACTATATATAAGTGCCAATGTAGTACCAGAAATCTGTTGGCTTTCATAAAGGGTATTTATTTGGGGTAAAACTTGCAGCCCAAGGCCATGGAGAGTCTAACTTAAGGCACCCTAAGAGGTACTTTCTCACCAAAGTTAGCTGCCCAGAAGAACAGATTAGTTTATAAATATAATCTTTCTCTTCTGGGGATTTATAAGTAATCTCAAACTGCCAAAATTAGTTTGTAGAGGAGGAAACTGAGGTCCAGAAAGTTTAATTAACCTCTTCAATATTGCGGCACTAGTGATTTTTTGAACTTCTCCTTCCCCATCTTTGAAATGGAACACACAAAATGTTCTTAACAGATGGAGTCATTTATAATAATTATTATTAATGATAATGTTATCCAAATTGTGAAAATGGAATTGTAACCAATGAATACTGAATATTTGTATTTTTAAAAGGTCATCTTTATTGGGGGAATGGTTTTGTATAATATCAATTTTCTCTTCACCTTACTCAAAAAGGATTGCAACCTTCTGATTTAGCTATCCATGGATTTCCCCTCTCGGTGATGGTGATTTCTCATGTTAAGTCAAGAACTTACTTTCGATGATTATTTAGTACTCATACAGTTCAAATACAAGCAGGAAATGATGCTCAGGGCAATTCAAGTATTCTTCAATATAACTTAATAAATGGGCAACATTGGAAGCTATTTTAGTAAGACAATCAGATAATTTCTCTTAAAAATACTTTACCAATTTATTAATTGTGTGGAAATTTCTTCTTCTGTGTGTTCTTTAACTGTGGTAACATATATATATGTATATATTATACATGTAACTGTAGTAATAGTTATATATATATATTTATGTATATATCAAATAAAATTTTTGCATTTCAACCATTTTAAAGTATAGTATTCAATGGCATTAAGTATACTGGCAACCATCCATTACCAAAACTTTTCATCACCCAAAATGGAATATTTTTACCCATTAAGCAATACTTTCCTATTCCCTCTCACCCTCCAACTTCTACCCCTAGTAACCTCTAATCTACTTTATGCCTCTTTGAAATTCATTCTCAATAATCCATGTAATAGTCAACCAAAGGGGTGCTGATGCAAAGTACCAGAAATTGGTTGGTTATAAAGGGTATTTATTTGGGATAGGAGCTTACAGATACCAGGCCATAAAACATAAATTGCTTCCCTCATCAAAGTTTCCTCTATGAGCTTACTTCCCAGGGCTCCAGCTTAAGGATTCAGAATCAAACTCCAACATCAAAACCCTAACATCAAAACTCTCAACTCTGTCCTTTGCCATGTCTTTTATCTGTGAGTGTACACCCACCAAGGAGTGGGGACTCAACACTCTACTGATGTCGCCCAATCAAAGCCCTAATCATAACTTAATCACGCACAGGAACAGACCAGATTACAAACATGATCCAATATCTATTTTTGGAATTCATAACCATATCAAACTGCTACGACTCATATAAGTAGAATCATACAATATTTGATCTTTTGTGTCTAAATTATTTCACTTTGCATAATGTTTTCAAGATTCATCCATGTTGTAGCACTATTGAGTCTTTATATTTTAACTTTACTTCTAGACAATTGTCTCACTGATACCTGTTAACTTCATTCTGAGTTAATGATTCTACAGAAATGCTCCCTGGCATTTAGACATCATCTATCAAGTCATTTTTCTTGTATTATAGTCCTCTGTTGACCAGTCTTTCTCCTTCACTAGACAACACACTGAGAGCAGGAATTGTATTTCTTCTGTGTTTAATACCTGGTGTGTACGTAGTCCAGTGCTTGATCCATAGTAGGGTCTCAGTATCTGTTCACTGAATAATTAATGATTGGTTGAGTAAGAATTAATGATCAACTAATTGATGATTTGGGAACTTCTATGCTGTTAATTTAATTATGCTCAGTCTTGTAAAATCTTGACTCAAGAACTCTTTGGGCATTGTCATACTTGAGCTTCTGAAACTTGGTAAACCACTCAGACAGACAATTAAGATGCTGCTGCAAAAGGTGTGCATATCTGATAAACAACAACCTTTCTGAAATTGTGAAAGTGCCTTTTTCTCAAGGTTGACTTTTTTCCCTATCAAAGTATTACACTCCACATGGCTTAGAGACCCTAACTAGCATACCCTCTGAATAAAATTCTTAGGAAATTCTATTGAATTATGTAAATAATCAACTAAAATTTATTTTATTTTTCTCCCAAAATGCTTTTACACATCACCTTCAATTATATTCAGGGTAACATTTACTGAGAGGTAGACATGAAGGACATGATCATGGAAAAAAGGGATGGTCAAATAATAAACCCCAGAGTCAAGGAGGCTTTGTATAAGAGTGAGTAGTTCATGTCACTACAGTGTTCTTCCATTTTCCATGACTGGTCTGATTTATGAAATGAGCCTCAGGAAAAAAATCTTAAGCTATATGAATAAACTAGTCCACATGTAGGCAAATATGTCTTCATTTTAGAAAATTTATAACCAAAAAAAGAAAATTGAGAAATAAGGTGAAAAGACATTTCTAATTGCAATGAAATTAAAATATTGTTTTGTCTCATCTCCCTACCTGTTGCTCACAAATTTGACTGCTAATGATATTGGGGAACCATCAGAATAAAAGGGAGATAGCATTGCACCATTTGTATTATCTAGAGAATTTATATATTAAATCAAAGATATTTATATAATTCCTTTTCTTTTCTCTTTTGAATTTCCTAGCCTCTATGCAAACAACTTTTAGAGCAAAAAGAGAGAAATACAAGACTCTCTCACAAAGTTAGAAACATAGGTTTACTATAGGGGAATTCATGAATGTATCTGTATCCTTGCGATACTTTTTACACATGGTTAGATATTTACAAAAATAGCCTTTTTAATATCAGACATTAATTTTAAATAGTTATTTAATGCACTTTATATTCTCCAATCTGATCATCAGTACTAGCTAAAAATATATACATAGAGAGAAAGGGATGGGTCCATCCTCCATTGAGGAGAAGCTCAGGTGGCACAACATTCCTACCATTTGAGCAGAACCTCATCCAGCTCCATACTCCCAACATCAAGATTCTGAACATGAGCACCAGAAAGGCTTTTGGCATCATTTTACCACATGCAGGTAGTCACAGATAGACAGAACATTCTTGATATATGCAGAGTTAGACATTTCCACTGACTATTTCTTCCTTAGTTTTTAAAGGT
Organism: Dasypus novemcinctus; assembly: GCF_030445035.2. NCBI lineage: Eukaryota > Metazoa > Chordata > Mammalia > Cingulata > Dasypodidae > Dasypus > Dasypus novemcinctus. The sequence goes on along the minus strand of NC_080681.1, from coordinate 27,598,793 downwards.
GAAATTAGTGAAGAAAGTTAAATCCTTTGTTAGGGTTTTCCTCCCACAGCCCTTGCTCATACACATTTAAAGCCAGCCAGACCTACACAAAAGAGAGAGCTGAGTCTGGAGCTACTTGCATTCTTTGTGACAAGGATGAGGCTTCTATGGCCACATAATAAGTTTATTCTAGAGAAGAAGGAAGCCAATGTGAGGGGCTACAAATCCAACACAGGTATACTTCCTGAGAAGGGACCCCAAATGGACTAGGAGAATGACAACACCTTGAATCCTTGAGTCTACAAGACAGCACAGCAGTACCTGGGGAGGTCAGAGCCCCAGATCATCACCTCTGCCTCCAACAGCCTTGGGCATATCCCTTGGAATCATGTCATATCACCGTCTCCTTGAGTCATGATGTGAAGGAGGTTGGTAGACTCTGTACCACAGTACTTGCTCCCCTTCCTCACCTCCATTAAGGTGTGACCTGGCTGCTCAATGTTCTTTGAAGTCTGCTGTGGCAGGCAGGTGACATGGCTCAGAACTGGTCTTAGGGGTTAGGGAGGGTTTGACGAAGGCGATGATGCTCTATGTCAAACTGCTCCTGGAAACACTGTGACAGGCAGTGGCAATGCTGACAGGAGACCTCAGCCCAGGCATAAATCCCTACAGACTGCTGTGAGAGATGGTGGTATTGATAGTTGTGAGAGTTTGAATTTGGTGAATTCCAGGAAAAGTTTATATTCTTAAACTAATCATTCCTGTGGGTGTGGTGCCCTTCAATTGCATTAAATTCAGTTAACAACCCTTTGATGGATGACTTGACTAGGTCACTTTGGGGCTTTTGATTGGACTATGCCAGTGAGACGTGAGGCAGGTTGGGTGTCTGCCCTTTTGCTGGGTCTGATACAGGGGAAGGAAGCTGCCATTCTGACCAGACCATGCGAGAGAAAGGACTCGAGGATCACTAGAAGTCAAAGCTGAAGCATGAAGCCCCCAAGAGGCTGGGACCATAGAGCAGCTCAAGGTTTAAGAGACAAACCACATGCCTGATGGCCCACAGCTGAACTCAGAAAGAAAGTGGAGCAGCAGAGACTGAGAAAGGAAGCCAGGAAAGAGACAAACCTTATGCCTGGTCACCCACAGCTAAACTCTGGCAGATGGTAGATTCTGGAAGGGAAAGCAGGGACTGCAGCAGAGATAAGCCACCATTTTGCTTCTCCATGTGGACTGACACTGGGAAACCAGTAGGTGACTTTAGTGAGAAACCATCTCTGATGGTGCTTTGATTTGGACATTTGACAGGCTTGGAACTCTAAGCGTTTACCCTAAATAAAATTCCCTTTAAAAAGCCAACTCATTTCTGGTACTTTGCATTGGTAGCCCTGTGGCAAACTAAGGCAACATTCGTAGCAAGATTTTTAATTATTAAAAGCCTACTTTATGCAAGTGATACAAATAGCGGTAAATGGAATTTCTGTCATTCTGGAGGAAAGACAAATTTATGAGATGATTAGCTTCATTCAAAAAGAATTTGGAGTTTTGGTGTTAAGGGTAATGCATTGTTAATATAATTAATGACACTGAATTGTATGCTTAAAAATGGTTAAAATGTCAAATTGTATGTTATAAGTTAATACAATATATATCAACAAATAAGAATTTGGAAGCCTTGAATCAAATTTAATAGAGACAGACTAAAGAACAAATTATTAGAAACAGAAAAACTGGAAATCTTTAATAAAGAGCCGGAAAGTTCCACCTCTTTACTTGGACACATAATAGAGACTTTTTAAAAGGACTGAAGGGAGAAATATCTAAATGTTTAGAACAAGTTAAGCTGGCACTGAGATTTCAAGAAAGATTCAGTTCTTAGAAAATGCATCAAAACATAATCAATTCCATGTAGCTGCAACCAAAACAGCCTTCAAAATACATCAGAAGAATAAAGAACAACCTCAGACAAGCACCAAAAGATGCTCTGGATTAAAAAAAAAAAATTCCATCTTCAGGAAACACAAAGCAGCTTTCACAAGAAGCTGAAGAATGGAAAGGGAGAACAAATTTATTAAACAGAGGAAAATGTTAGAAAACTCTAAAGTGCATATGGAACAAGTTCTAAAAGATAAAGTCAGACCAAGGCCCTGGGTGAACACTAGTAAAAGGCAATATGGATGGTGGGAACCTGAATACAAAGAATACATGAGAAAATGGTGATATCTTAGAAATGAATCAAAAGGTATCGCGAAGAAACTGATTGATGCAACTGAATTAAATGCTTCTTTAGAAACTCTTTATGAAAAAAAAATGAATGTAAACTGAAATATCTGAAGAAGACAAAAGAACTGATGTACTTCCTCTGCTAGAAAAGTAGAATCAAGTCTCAAATAATGCTTTTTTAATTGTATCCTCTAGTATTACAGATGTAGAACAATACTGGATATTACCTCTGTGAATGTAAAAATATCTTGTACCTGCTGTATGATACATAGTAATGACCTTGCTATATAGACCTGTTTATAATGACATTATTCTAGAGGTTTTTTTCTCAGATGATGATTGAGAACCTAATGAAAAATGGTACCAGGTACCATAACAGTAACAGAAAAGGGGGAAAAAAATCTTATAGAAAGAAAGTCTTCAAAATGAGAATGCTTCATTGTAGTCAGAACATAGAAAGAGAGGACAAAAGCTGGTGGAAACATCAGGAGCTTTATGTAGTAAATCAAGGAAATGAAATATATTTTCACTAAATATCCAATTTAGAGCAAATTTACCTTCATAAAGATGAAATACAAGGCAAACAAGTTTCAGAAAATTTTTGAAAAAAGTCACTGTCTAGTATCAAGTTCAGCTTATTTTTAATAAGAGAAAAATTCAGATAATATTGGCTGCAAGATCAGACAATTGTCTACAGATCAGACAATTAAGAATTTTAAAGTATTGAAAAAGTATCTTAACCTCCTTTATGTTATAAATTTACAGCGACCTGAGAGGACCAGCAGGGAATGCTCTGGATGACTAGAATTTAAAGAATGTTGCCCATCTTGTCTGTGATGGTGTGAAGATACAGGATCTCTTGCTGTAAACATTAGCCACCACCACCACCAACTCAGGATCAGTTCCACAAGGAAAGGATCCCACCATCAGGCCAACTCCGTTCTGACCTAGAAGGTCCCATAAGAACAAAACAGAGTTATCCTGGTATTCCTTGAGCTGGCAGGTGCTTGGGACCTTCTTTTGGTTTAATTTCAACCTGATAGGGAACTGCTGGCCTGGATTCTGGTCCTCAGAGTCTATCTTTTTTTTTTTTTTTTTCATTTTTTAAAAAATGTTACATTCAAAAAATATGAAGTCCCATTCAACCCCACCGCCCCCACCCCCCACTCCCCCCACAGCAACACTCTCTCCCATCATCATGACACATCCATTGCATTTGGTAAGTACATCTCTGGGAATCGCTGCACCTCATGGTCAATGGTTCACATCATAGCCCATACTCTCCCATGTTCCATCCAGTGGGCCCTGGGGGGATCTACAATGTCCCGTAATTGTCCGTGAAGCACCACCCAGGACAACTCCAAGTCCCGAAAACGCCTCCACATCTCATCTCTTCCTCCCATTCCCCGCACCCAGCAGCCACCATGGCCACTTATCCCACACCAATGCCACATTTTCTCTGTGGACATTGGATTGGTTGTGTCCATTGCACTTCTATGTCAAGAGGGGGCTTAGATTCCACATGGACACTGGATGCAATCCTTCTGCTTTCAGTCGTAGGCACTCTAGGCTCCATGGTGTGGTGGTTGACATTCTTCAACTCCGTGTTAGCTGAGTGGGGTAAGTCCAATAAACCAGAGTGTAGGAGTTGAAGTCTGTTGAGGCTCAGGGCCTGGCTATCATACTGTCAGTCCAGAGATTCAAATCCCCTAGATATCTCTTAAACCCCAGCACCAACTACAATTCCAGTAAAGTAGCATGAAAGGCTTGTGAAAAGAGATCCCATCTGAGTCCAGTTCCATCACGCAGAAACACCAGCTCCAAAGAAGGGTCAACTGACATGGCAGTGAACCCCATCTGCCATGACCATAGTACCTGTGGGTCTCGTTAGCCCTCAAAAGAACCAATACCTGGGGTTGTATCTACTTTATCTGTCTCAGAGTCTATCTTACCCTACTATCAGAAGTCTGATGTTGCAAAGGGGTCCCTGGTGATATTTCAAGAGAAGTGGACCTTCTATGCTGGAAAGTGAAGACAAAGCTCCCTAAGAACCCAGCACATCCTTCATTGGCAATAAAAGGGTCTCTATACCAAGCCATGGATTTTGTCTTCTGAACTACATATCCTGAAAACAAAAGTGAGGTACCTTCTTGGATGATTCCATCTTCCAAAAAACTTGCTTCTGAAGATCCAGTACCATAGCAAGATAATTTTTTCTCTCTCTGAGCAATTTTGATTTTTCTCTTTTAGCTCTTTTATTATTAAGTGAATATACAATAGCTCAGATGGTATATTGATAGAATTATAATCCATAGGACAATGTTTTATAATTAGAAATTATTTATATTATTATTATAAATTAACTGCTTCCACCTTATTCTGCTGGTAGGTAGGGTAATTACAGCATTTTTGTCATTAAGTCCAATAAAATATCCAAAACTACACCAAGTAAATTTTGTTTGCTACCAAAAATATTTTAGATTTTTTTTTCTCTTTTTTTGCTTTATGACTATTATATAAGTGATTAGGGAAACTTGATAGGACTACAATTCTTAAAATAATGTATTAATGCAGCTTATTTTAAAGTGGATTTCATGACTAAATTGTTTCTTTTTCTCTGCTTCTACGTAGTACTTCTGATTTTAATGTTCAACAACTCTAATATTAAAAGTCTTGTAAGAGTTTTACATGGGAAGTCTTGCAATCAAAATATTTGAAACTCAAAGTTTTTTCTACATAGTAGGCACTGAATTTACTTTAGCTATGAGACTAATATATTTACCTAAATAAACTTTGGTTTTAAAAATTAAACTACCTGAACATGAAGGCCCTTAGGGAAAAAAATAGATATACAGTCTAGTACTTCAATTAAGTATTATCAAATCTGCACTACTGTCAAAACAATTTTAATAGTAGTCATAATATCTACATGAAATATACACTTCATGAATATATACATGAAATTTGCAATCCCAAATGCAAAATGTATTTGACAAATATTATGTGGCAATAGTTCTTATTTTTGATTCAATGAAACATGCTGTAGTACAGTTCTATAAATTGACAATGTTCCATATCTAATATTTATATTATTTCTGTTTTTCTAATTTTTCCTTAAATTTTTCAGCCCTGTTTATTCTATATGGGTGATTTTTAATCAATTCCCCCTTTTTGGATCATCTCAGTTTTTGAAACTATCAAAATATCAATTTCTTTATCTTTCTTTTGTTTCTTCAGCTTTAAGATTGTATCTGCTTGCCTGTTTCCCAAATGACTACAAACAATACTCTTTATAAACTATAAAATTAATTAATTAAAAGAAAATGTGAATAACACCATTCACTTCTCTGTTCACCACAAAGTAGCACTAAGAATTCCTTTCCTTCTTACTCCATTAGTACACTGGTTATGAAAAAACTTTCTACTCACTGGCAAAAAAAAAATATTAAGACAAAGATAAGTTTCACTTATGAATACCAGTATGTATCTGTAACATGTAAGGGTCTTTTTTTCATATTTTTCTCCAATGGATTGAATAAAATAGCTTCATTTTTTTTTTCATAATTGTGGGAAACAATAGAAATCTTCATATTTTTATAAGATCACATTTTGAAATATCTTATTTACTACTAGAAAAAATTGTACAGACAAAGAAGTATTTTTAGTCAAATGTATAAAAAAAACAACAAAAAACAAACTTCTTTATGTGGAAGAGAAGACACTGCACACCTTTCTAAAAACAATGAAATAAAACAGGTATCTATAATGGAAACCAACACACACAAGGGAATTATACAGAAAATTAAAATGTTCATATAAAAGTTTCAGCAAGTATAGGGCACCTGTATATAGACAGCTTTCTCAGTTAAAAATAGAATATATCATAACCACAGACATTCTCAATGACTAATGGCCATTTCACACAAATGGTAAATCAGAAACTGAATTTCACAAACGAAATAACAGACACAAAAAGTCTGTTAGCAAAGAAAAGCTGTGGACAGATTTTTTGTGTGTGAAAGTATATATAACCTAAAACATTGAAACACTTAAAATATTTAATAATAGAAATAGAAAACAGGTGTTATTTTCTCAAACAGCAAGAAGCTAAATGTAAAGAAAAGGACTTGAAAAAGAGATAGGGGTAAACAGTTGTAGCTCAACTGATAGAGCGCCTGCCTACCATATAGGAGGTCCAGGGTTCGGTGCCCAGGGCCTCCTGGTCTGTGTGGTGAGCTGGCCCACGCGCAGTGCTGCCGCGTGCAAGGAGTGCCGTGCCACGCAGGGGTGTCCCCCATGTAGGGTTACCCCATGTGCTAGGAGTACACCAAGCAGGGAGAGCCGCCCCACACGAAAAAAGAGCAGCTGCCCAGGAGCGGCACCGCACACACGGAGAGCTGATGCAGCAGGATAACACAACAAAAAAAGTGAGTTTCCCGGTGCCACATGACAAGAATGCAAGTGGGCACAGAAGAACACACAGCATGAAGTGGACTTGGCCCAGTGGTTAGGGCGTCCATCTACCACATGGGAGGTTTGCGGTTCAAACCCCGGGCCTCCTTGACCCGTATGGAGCTGGCCCATGTGCAGTGCTGATACGCGCAAGGAGTGCCGTGCCACGCAGGGGTGTCCCCTGTGTAGGGGTACCCCACGCACAAGTAGTGCGCCCTGTAAGGAGAGCTGCCCAGTGCGAAAGAAAGTTCAGCCTGCCCAAGAATGGTGCCACACACACGGAGAGCTGACACAGCATGATGATGCAACGAAAAGAAACAGATTCCTGTGCAGCTGACAACAACAGAAGTGGACAAAAAAAAGCATGCAGCAAATAGACATAGAGAACAAAACAGACAACTGGGGCGGGGCAGAGGGGAGAGAAATAAATTAATTAATTGAAAAAAAATAAGAACACACAGCAGAGGGAAACAGAGAGCAGACAACGGAGGGGGGATAGGGGATAGAAAATAAAATAAATCTTTAAAAAAGAGAGATAAGATAATTTTTTTACGTTACGATTTTCAAAATAAACTGGAACTAAATATAATAGGAATTGGGCAAGAGAATTATAGAAAAGTAAAATGCACTAATGGAAATAAAAATCTCCTTTGTATGCAGTAGACACCTAATCTGACACAACAGAAAAATAATTTACTAAGGGCAACAATCAATTTGAGTTGATTACTTAAAATACAAAGAAACAGGGGCAAAATAAGTTAAAATAAAATATATCATTTACTATTAAGGGATATCCAACCTATGGATAATGGCAATCCTAGGAGAATGTAACATAACAAATGCATAAAAAATAAGTAAAGTATAGCAAAAAGGAGGCCCTCATCTGTGATAAAAAAGGAAAAAAGATATTTTTCTATCACTGAAAAGACATTTAGTGGGAAAATTTCATAGAATTTTGAACAGAAAAATACTATTAAATAAAGGGTGATAAATTCAACCAAATTAAAATTAAGATCATCTCTTCAACAAAACATAACAGTGTGAAAAGATAAGCCACACAATGAAAGAAGATACTTGCAACACTTATAATCAACAAAGGTATACTATTCATGACATACAAGGAACTCTTAAATCAATTTTAAAAAGACAAAATCAAGGCATCCCTCATGGTGACTGGTGTTCCGATGCTGCTGATCCTTGGTCCTGGGCTTCTCAAAAGACAGTGCACATGGCAGCCTCTCCTGGCTCTACCTTCCCGTTTCAATTCGGTTGACCTTCAGCTTCTTCCTTCCCAGGCTTATACAGGACTCTAGTACTCTAGTAATAGGATTAAGGGTTGGGTTAGGTCACACCTTAACTGAATCCCTATTTACAGGAATGAATGAAGTTTAAGAACATGTTTCTCTGGGATACACAGCTCAAAACCCTCACTAAGAGGAAACCCAGTCATGGTAGGTTTACCAGTAAGAGAGAGAAGAGAGCTTGCCATTTCAGAGATTAGACAGCATTTTGGGTAAGAGCAGGAGATGAAGCTCGTTACATGGTGACAATTTAACAGATATTTTAAAGTAATAACCTAGGTATGTGTTTGTATGTGGAAGAGGAAATACTGCTGCAGAGGTGGAGGGAAAAAAAAATGTGCACTGCACAAAACATGTCAGCTTCTTCCAGACTTTTGGTCATTTTCACTACTAGGAGCTTTGAAAATCAAATAATATGAAGATTACTCACTGATAATCGATGTCAGGGGGAAGGAGGGTAAGGAATTTGCCTGCCTATTGTGCACCATTTTAAAGGGGGAAAAAAAACAAACAGCTTTAACAAGCAGGATAAGTTTGTTCACTGAACCACATGAAATGCATTTAATTTTTCTCATGGCGGTTGTACTCAAACTTGTATATACTTTGGGTTTTTATTGTTTTAAAAACAATTCTTGTGAAATGTTGAAATTTTTCTGATGATATGTGAAAATCATTTATTTCAAAGAGTATGGATTTTGAGACCTAAAGTTCATGATTTTTTATTAACTTATGTAAATGAAAATTACCATAGAATTTATATCACTGCTATTTTCTTATTCCATTTTTTTCCTGTTCCTTCAGGCCATCCTCCTTCACACATTCTAATTCTATATATAGTTCCATTCTTTTGAAAATACATAATCAGTAAATTTTTGTTAAAAAATTAAAACAAATTTTAGGTGTGCTAGTATGTAAAAGATCACAAATGATCTTGAATCAATGACACTAAATTTATTTTGTAATGTTTAAATTTATTACACAAGTAACCCAAAAATTTATTTGCCTTTAAAAGTATAAAATATTTGACAATAATATAATGTGGTAGTTAGCACTCTGCTTTTATAGCACCTTTTACATTTCTGAATATAATTATATTCCTGAATGCATAATTGAGAGAACTGTATATGGGCAGACCAGTAAGTCTTTATTTGAGCATGAGCTATTCTGATCTTAATATATCCTACATATTTCTTCCTAAACCCCCATATTTTAAAAGAAATTTAATAAAAACAGATGTCTAAAAATATTGAAAATATTGACACTGGCATATACTGAAAACCAGCATACAGAGGACTACATTTTTATAATAATAATTATTATTATTCATTAAACCATTGGGTATAGGTGACACAAGTAGCTCAAATCATCTTTTAATCAGGAAGCAGCTACTATTTTGTGAGTTTTTCTCTGATATTATAATAGAAGACATTCAAATCCATGCAGTTATATGCCCACAAAAGATAGAAAACTTCTTGTCTTAAGTGCATCAATTAAGAAGCATTATTACTGATTGCATTTGGGCACTAGAAAAAAAAAACTTACTATGTTACTCTTCGAATCCATTTTACAAAATAATTCTTAATGAAATAAAAACCTCTCATAATAGCAGTCCTAAGATAAAAGCTATCTTATACTTTTCTCTTTATGACCTAAAACAGTCCTTTTACTAAAAAATCAAGATGATGGCTGTATTCTATTGTTTATGTACAGGGCTTGAGAATCATTTTCCTCATGAAAAGATATTCTTTAGATGATATTCTGAAAGGAAAAAAACAGGCTTTCTATCACAGACCTCATTACTGAGTCCACTCAATAGGTTAAACATTTCTAATTTCCAATCCATTTCAAAATTGATAAAGCATGGACTTACCAATGTTCAAAGAAACTAACAAGTGATGCAAAATGAATTTCAAAAACCAATTTGAAAGATGAACTTCAATTTTAATACATGCATGACTGTACTTTTTTTCCCCATTATTAGAGTTTACAGTCTTGAATCCTTGTTTCAGTCACCAGGGATCTACTATGCACCACTTATTGGTCTAGGCCCTGAGAAAAGAGCTGTGAACAAAACTGACTGAGCTCCTGACCTCATGAAACTTGAAATCCACAGAGGAAGAGAGGCAAACCAGTATCTATATAGATGATGATAAATGCTATAAATAGTGTTGTTAGGGGTAATAAGAAATGCTGAAATGGGAGATGTTGCTATATTACATTAGGTGTCAGGAAAGACCTCACCAATTAGATGACTGCAGAATTGAAGTGAAGGAGGGCACTCTGTAGAGTTATCGGGGAGAGGTGCATTCTAGGCAGAAAGATAAGCTAGTGCAAAGGCCTTGAGACATGCTCATGAAGAGTCAAGGAGACCTGAACTGGAAGAACATTGGAAGTTGGGGTGGAAGGGGCAGTTGGAGTCAATGTAGGGCCCTGCAGGACTTAGAAGGATAAAACTTTCTTCTGAGTGAAATTGGAAGACAAGAAGAAGACATGACTTATTTTTTTACTTAAAAATAATAATAAGATTATTGAAAAGAAAGAGGACAAGGGAAGAAGAAGGGAGACCAGGTAAGAGAATATCGAAGTTCAATATTGCCCTTAGACCTGGGCAAGAGGGGATCATCTGGAGGGCCTCCATATCTCAAACACACACATAATCAATTTATTAAAGAATATATGCCTGCCTTTCTCATTCTGAACCTGGTACTCAGAGCTAACACAGTTTTAAACTCTTATCCTAACTCTAAATACACATTCTTGGAACCAACATCATGCAGACCCCAGGGAGTATATCTCTAGAACTCCTGTCTTATATCCTTACAAAGGGACAAAAACAAGAATAACTATGGCTAATGCCACTGGTGACTTATGAGATGAAAACTGCTTTGGAGTGAAGGCAGGAGTTGCAGAAGACTTCAGGTAAATGAAAAGACAAAATTAACTGAAGTCTTTCCTCACAGCACAAAGGCAATATATCTCATATCACTTTCTAGTTATGCCATGTCCATTCTCTTGATTCTTCTTCTAATTCATGATTCTGGAAGCACTCATGTATTATTGCAATCCTCACAAATTGGCAAGTGGCACATATAACAATTTATAATATCAACCAATTTATAGTACTTTTAAATTTGTATGTATATATAGATCTAGATATAATGTATAAAGTATGAGCATTTACATAAGCATATAGATAGAAATTAAAATAAGGATTCAAATAGGTGTATTTTTATAAAAATACTAGATATTTGATATTTGCCAAAAAAATTAAATACAAATTCCAACTTTAGTTAAATAATTACATTCAACATTTTATAGTCCACTAATTATACATTTTGTTTTATTGCATTTTTTGCTTATATTGAGTTGCTTTATGTAATTTTAATAGTCTGAATATTTTAGAGGAAAAATAATGTTTAAAATATGAGAAGAATTTTAGTCTGTCAATTTTTAAATATTGCACTTAATTTATATTTTAATGAAATTAAATTAAAATTTTGTGCATTTTTAATAAAGTGTATTTTATATTTTTAATCCTTTAAAATGTTATTGTCAGTAGGACACAAATTATATGACCTTGATTAACACCACTCAATTCATATTCTGTTAAAATGAAGGCAAGAAAAAACAAATTGCATAATATAACAATTTATAAACTTATAAACTTATAAACATGCTAAACTTATAAACTTATAAATTTATAAACATGCTAGTGATACTTCCAAGTATCACTAGCATGTCAACACAGAGATAAAAACCAAAATTTTCAATTTGTCATTGTGAATACATATTCCTTAATGCAGTATGTTGGAACATACTGTATGTAACACTTTTTTGGTTCTGCTTTAAAAAAGCATGTAAATATTTAGATATATGGTACCTGAGACTCTACTGGTACTCTTGCCTGGGTCAAACAAACCTTCAAAAGCACCCATAAGTGCAGACATTCAAGCAAGGGTGATCACCAGGAATGCTATGCATGGTTGTAAAGGTGTGTACATAATTCCAAAAGAAACACCACACAGAGACCACACCATAAATGGTGTTCCCTTGAAGTGGAGAAAGTAAGATGTTATCTGTACGTATTATTAAGATAGAGCTAATTTACTAATAGATTGGATATGATATATGAGATAGAATGAGAAATCAAGGGTCCAATGTTTGGGGCCTGAGGAACTAAATGGATGAAATGGCCATTTGCCGAGACTTATCTGGTTATTAAAAAAAATAAGTTTGGGTGACTATTAGATAAACTGCTAAAGCTTTTAACGTTTTCTCCTGAGGGGAATGACAAATAAATAATACCTACCACAGAGATACTTCACCACGATGATAAGATGAATGTCAAATGTTTTGAGCTCCTTGGAGGAACTCTATAAATACAAACTGGCATTACTATTTTATATTATATTTATGATAATTTTCAGAGGATTTCTTAGGTGTTCTGTCTAGGTTCTTTCCTGATGCCAACACTGTGTTAACAAATAGAGTGGCCAACCTAAAGGCCAGCAGAAAATTAAAAAATGATGCAAGGCTTAGTAGGAAAAAATGTTTTCCTTTATCAACATTACTGTTTCTAGAGAATTTTATTGATTTTTCCATGTCACTTTCTAAATGTTAACAATCATGATTAAAATATATTTTATTTTATTTTATTTTTTTTTAAATAACAAAATATTTTTATTTAACTTTAAGTTGTTGTCTCATTTGGCAATAAATTACCTTCATGGTTTTGCTTTGTAGCCCACTCCAATTGCATAATTATTTCTTGTAACATAAACTAATCCTTAGGAAAAATTTACTGTCAGGTATATCAAATTAGTGAGTATATTTAAGTTACTCTACAGAAAACAAAGTTTCTTTAGAAAAATTGTTTTGAATTTTTGGGTAAACCCAGTAAAAGTTGCCTGATTATAACTTTTTTTAAAAAGCAATTTTATTGAGATATATCTACCTACCAGACAATCCATCCTAAGCCACTTTCAGTGGCTCTTGGTATAATCACAGCTGTGTATTCATCACTGCAAACAATTTTAGAGCATTTTCATGACTCGAAAAAGAAAAAACCCTTACCCCTTAGCAGTTATCTCTCAATCCCTCTATCCATCCGATGCCATACTTAACCATTAATCTAATTCTGACTCTAAATTTATTTCTATTTATATTATATAAATGGAGTCAAACAATATTCAATACTTTGTATCTGGTTTCTTTCATTTAACATTCTTATATTTGTACTATTGACCACACTCATCATCCAAAACAACGTGCTCTGGGCTATACAGTCCCACAATTCATCCTCTATCTTTCCTTCTAGCAGTATACATGACTATAATTATATTTTGATAGTAAAAACATCAACTAAAAGAACTGGGTGAAAAGACAACTTAAAGAATGGGAGAAAATGAAAGCTAACTATATATCTAATAGGGCTTTAATATCCAGAATATATAAAGAAATACTAAAACTTCAAAACAAAAAGACAAACAACCCAAATAAATAAATTTGTAAAGAATTTGAGTAGACATTTCTCCAAAGAAGATATATAGTAGGCCAATAAGTACATGAAAAGATGCTTGATAAATTCCCATTGTAAAAGCCAACCCATTTACGGTATATGCCACCTAGCAGCTTTTAGCAAACTAAAACAATGTATATTTGTTACCATAATAAAAACTTAAAATATAATAATAAAAGAAGAAAGGGTAAATGCAGCAATGGTCCCTGCTTTGTTTCACTTTAGTACAACATGTCTCAAACATTTAATTTTTTCTTATGAAAATATAAGAAGATTTTTATATATTCTGAAGTATACTAGGACATGAAGATATCCAACTTCACTCCCAGATGTTAATATTTTTCTTAACAGCTGTGTGACTTGGGCAAGGAATTTAACAACTACTCATATTTAAAACAGGGATAACTCTATTACTCACATCATTGAGGTATAGTGATGATTAAATAAGTGGGTTTTTTTCATTTAAATATTTGATAAAAGGTGCTAATAAGATGGTGGAGTGATACTTCTGGGCTCTGCCCCTCCACAGAAGCTTTAAACCACCAGCAAAAACTGACAGAAACATCTTTCACAAGGCTGTGGAAAACAATTAAAGGGCCCCAGTAAGTGGGTGAGAGACCCACCAAGAATAAAGCTGCTTAAAAGCGGTTGGATTCCATGGGGCCCCGGCTGGCCCCTACCCCACTTCAGCAGCTGGGTCCATGCTCCCAGTGCAGATTTTGGAGGGAGCAGAGTAACATCTTGCACGTATTGGGAGCAGTACGGAGGGCACAATCTCTCTGGTGGCATACTGAGAGACTGAGCCAGGATATTCACTGCAAGCTTGGCATTCATAACATGCTCTGTGCCTTAGTTTGCCCCAAGGCTGCAAGTACCAAAATTGGGTGGGTTTTTATAATGGGCAACTTATCAGGGTAAAAGCTTACAGTTCTGAGGCTGTGAAATGTCCAAATCAAGGCACCATCAGAGATGCTTTCTCACCAAAGTCAGCTACTGATGATCCTGCCATGTGGAGAAGATGGTGGCCAATCTCTGCCTAGGTCCCTGTTGCCTTCCCTTCCAGAATCAACTGTCTCTCAAAGCTCAGACATGGGCAACCAGGATAAGGCTTGTCTCTTTCCAGGCCTCCTCTCTCAGTCTCAGCTGCTCCACTTTTTTCCCCGAGTTCAGTTGTAAGCTGTCAGGTAGATGGCTCTTTTCTTCAGCCTTGAGCCGCTCTGTGGGCCCAGCCTCTTAGGGGCTTCTTGCTTCAGCTTTGGCTGCTGGTGATCCTCAAGTCCTCTCTTACATGACAGGGTCAAAAATGGTGGCTTCCTTTCTTTCTCTTCCTCTGTGCCTCCTGCTATGTACAGCCCAGCAAGAGGGTAGAGAGACCCAACCTGTCATGCCTCAGTAGGCCAATTAGGAGTGCTCTAATTAGGGGCTCTAATCATGGTCCCTTAACAGACTTTAATGCAATTAAAGGGTCTCACACCACAGCAATGGATTAGTTCAAGAACGTGATCTTTTTCTTTTGGGTATTCATAAAATAACTTTAAACTGTCACACCTTGTTTGTAGAATTTAGTTCACAGAACATTCCTACAGAACATTGTGGAAGAGCATCAAGTCTAGGTGACTGGGGCAAGAGATTGTTGACAGGAAGACACACATGCAGTGCCCAGGACCATGAGGAAACTGTCTCCTAGGGAAGAGGGGACATTTGGAACCTTATAAATGGGGCAATGCCTAGGGCCACGTGCATTTGCCCAAGACAAAATGCATGTGCAAAAAGAATCAGAGAGGTTTTCATGCTTTGGCCTGAGCTATTCTCTAAAATCATAAAACAGGTAAACCCTGAAGGAAAGCACAAACACAGAACAATTTGCAAAGACTGAAAAAAAGGTGGCTTTTTTTCCTTTTTCCATCTTTTTCTTCCTTCCCTTTCCTTCCCTACCTCTCTTCCCCTTCCCTCCCTCCTCTCTCCTCTCTCCGTCCCTCCCTCCCTCCCTTCCTTCCTTCCTTCTTTCCTTCCTTCCTTCCTTCCTTCTTTCCTTCAATCAAGGAAAGTCCTATAATATTACTAGCTGCATAAAAGCTTAAGGAGCAGAGGCCTTAGAATCTAACCTTCCTGTAATAATATTCTAAAATATCGAACTATCCACGTCTCAACAAAAAGTCACAAAACACACAAAGAAACAGAGAGTGATGGCCCAGGAAAAGGGAAGATTAAACCATTACAAACCATCAATGAAGAGGATCAGACCTGGGACATACCAGAAGAAGAAGGAAAATAAAGAAAGGGGCAGGGAGAATATTCAAAGAAATAATGGCTGAAAACTTCCCACACTTAATGAAAGACACGAATATACACGATGCTCAAGAAACTATAAACAGGATAAATTCAAGTAGACCCACACTGCAGCACATTACAATCAAACTTTCAAATGCCAAAGAAAAGAAAGAATTGTGAAAGCCATCAGAGAGAAGCAACATGTCACATATGAAGGATCCTCAAAAGATTAAGTGCTAATTTCTCATTGAAAACAATGGACGCAAGAAGGCAGTGGGAGGACATATTTAAAGTGCTGAAAGCAAAACTGACAATCAAGAATTCTATATCCGGCAAAACTGCTTCTTAAAAATGCATTCCTAATAAAACAAAAGCTGATGTAGTTCATAACTATTAGATCAGTCCAACAAAGAGATGCTAAAGGAAGTTCTGCAGGTTGAAAGGAGAGGAGAATAGATAATGGATAGATGGTCCATGAAGAAATAAAGCTCTCCAGTGAGCATGACATGGGTAAATATAAATGCCAGTACTATTGTACTTTTTGGTTTTTAATTCCACTTTTTACCTACTACAGGATCTAAAAGGCAAATGCATAAAATGTAATGAGAAATCAGTGGTTTGGGACTAATAATATATATAAGCATATAATTTGTGCCAAGAACTACATAAAAGTGAGAGATGGAGAGGTATAAAAATATAGTTTGTATATACTATTGATGTTAATTTGGTATCAAAGCATAGGAGATTATTATAGATTGAGGAGGTTAAATTTAAGCCCCATGACAATCACAAAGAAAATATCAGAGAACATGCAAACCTGTTGAAAGTTTGAAAGTATTTCCAAATAAAAAGTGCTGCTTTTCTTTAAAAAGATGTATACTGAATGACATACAGTGAAAGACATATGTGATCTGATCCTTTGTATCCGATCTATTCTAGTAATATCATACTAATTGCAGTACCATGAAAATACGGTGCTCTTCTATAGATCCATGGAGCAGCACATGTGTTCTTCTGCCTGTATTGCCTCATTTTCCCTTCCCCTCCTCTAATCTGTTGACCTGGTAAAGTCCCATTGTCTCTTCAAATTTCAAATAAACCACCATCTCCTTGGTGAACTATTCCAATTTCTCTTCGCAGAGATGACTGCTCTATAATTATCCAATCATTTATTCAACAAACATTTAGAATGTCAATCATTTTCCAATATTCTCAAATTTCTCCCTCTTGGAGTGGTGGGGCACAGCTTTTTAAGGGGCAGCTCTTCCCCAAGAAAAGTGGGGAGGCAAGGCCTAGCACAGGTTGTGGCAGTTGATTAAAGATCTCAGATCACAAGGTCTGGGATCCCTGCAACAGTTTCATCTTGAATGACTGGCAGTCTCAGTCTCAACCATGCCCCTGATGGGTTAAATCATCTGAGAATTTAAAAAGCAGCACTATTCTAGGTCACGGGAACAGGTGACTAAAGAGCACCATCTGCTGGGGCAAGAATTAGATGAATAAGAGCTGAAAAAATCTGGTTTGTTAAACATGAATTATTATAAAGTTCCAAAAATAAGTTGAATCAATTGTCAAAGAGGAGCTTTAGCACAAAGCCAATCAATAAGAAATCCCCAGGTTAAAGAGAGAAACTGAACCTAGAATAAAGACATCAAGCATATCATATGCTGAGACACCAGCAAAAAATTATAAGACATACTAAGAAACAGGAAGATGCAGTCCATTCAAAGGAACAAATTAAACCTCCAGAAGACATTCAGGATTTGAGACAACTAATCACAGAGGTTCAAACAAATCTCCTTAATAACTTTAATGAGATGGCTAAAAAGATTAAGAATATTAAGAAGACACTGGGCTAGCACAAAGAAGAACTGGAAAGCATGCAAAGAAAAATAACAGATGATATGGGAATGAAAGTCATAATAAATGAATAAAAAATACAGTAGGGGCATACAACAGCAGATTTGAAGAAGAAGAAAAAGGATCCATGAGCAAGAAGACAGGCATGCAAAATCAAATGCATGGAAAAAGATAGAGAAAAGAATGGAAAAAATTGAATAGGTCTTAGAGAACTGAATGCAACAGCATGAGGTAAACAAACATATGTGTCATGGGTGTCCCAAAAGGAAAGAAGAAGGGAAAGGAGCCAAAGGAATATTTGAGGAAATAATGGTGGAAAATTTCACAACTCTTTTGGGGAACATCGATGTCCACATCCAAGAAGTGCAACCTACTTGAATCCGAATAAATCAGAATAGATCTACTCCAAGACACACATTCATCAGAATGTCAAAAGCTAGAGACAGAATTCTGAAGGCAGCAAGAGAAAAGTGAATCATCATATACAAAGGCTGCCCAATAAGATTAAGTGTTGTTTTCTGATCAGAAACCATGGAGGTGAGAAGGAAGTGGTATGATATATTTAATATGCTAAAAGAGAAAAACTGCCAGCCAAGAATATATCTGTCAAAATTGTCATTCAAAATTAAGGGTGAGTTTAGAATATTCACAGATAAAAAGAAACAGAGAGTTTGCCACCAAGAGACTGATCTTAAAAGAAATACCAAAGGGAGTGCTGCAGCCTGAGAAGAAAAGACAGGGAGAGGCTTGGAAGAGAGTCTAGTAATGAAAGATTATTAGTAAAAGTAACTGAAAGTGTAAAAAGGGTGGTGAAAATAAGATATGATAGATAAAATCCAAAGGACAAGCTGGGTGAAGTACTGCCTTTACAGTAATAACACTGAATGTTAATGTATTAAACTTTCCAATCAAAAGACACAGACTGGTGGAATGGATAAAAATATATTAGCCATCTATATTCTGTCTACAAGAGACTCATCTTAGACACAAGGATACAAATGGGTTGAAAATGAAAGCCTGGAAAAAGATATTTCACAGATACAATACCAAAAAAAAAGCTGAGGTAGCCAAAGCGAAGCTGTTATAAAACACAAAGAATGACAACATATATTAATAACAGGTGCAGTATACCTTTAATAAATAATAATCACCAATATCTATGCTCCAAACTAGGGTACCCCAAAATACATGAGACGAAGACCAGAAGTACTAAAGGAAGAAACAGATCTCTCTTCATTAATTGCCAGAGACGTCAATGCACTGCTCATATCAATAGGCAGAATAGCTAGACATAATATCAATAAGGAAATAGAGAACTTGAACAATTTGATAATTGAACTAGACTAAATATAGATTTGTTTAGTATGATACATCCCAAAACAGCAGAACACACTTTCTTCTCAAGTGTTCATGGATCCTTCTCCAGGATAGACCACATGCTGGGTCACAAGACAGGTCTCAATAAATTTATAAAGACTGAAATTATACAAAACACTTTCTCTGATGATAATGGAATTGAAGCTGGAAATCAGTAACAGGTGGAGAATTGGAAAATGCACAGATGTATGGAGGTTAAACACTCTTAAACAACCAATGGGTCAAAAAGGAAACTGCAAGAGAAATCAGCATGTACAACAAGATGAATAAAAATGAAAACACAACATATGAAAACTTTTGGGATGTAATGAGCAGTGCTGAGAGTAAAATTTATTGCTCTAAATACCTACATTAAAAAGGAAGACTCCTATATGATATGCATGATTATTTTGCAAACTCACAACTTCTTTAATTAAAATAAAATAAGTAAAATAAAATAAAATAGAAGGCAAAGAGATGTAGAGGTAGAGATAGAGATGTATATACAGACATTGATAAAGACAAAAGAATAAAGATATAGAGATTTAAATTCTCAAAATCATAAGAAAGACCATTTAAAAGGAAACACATGCCTGCCCTAACCTTACATAACCACTAATAAAAGGTGTGGCATTTTTCTTTTTGGAGAAATGAAATAGTTCTAAAATTTTTTGTGATGATGAATGCACAACATTGTGATTATACTAGAAGCCAAAGACTTACACTTTTGATATATTGTATGGTATGTGAATATATCTCAATAAAACTGCTTAATACATAAACAAATAATTGTGCAAGAATAGCCAGAAATAGCAGCTATGTACAGCAAGGAAAACAGAGAGATTGAGAGGTGAAGAATTTTCTTGTTTGTGTGCCTGTTTTTTGCTTATCATTATTTTTATTGAAATAATGAAAATGCTCTAATAATGACTGAAGTGATGAATGCATAACTATGTGATTATAACAAACACCACCGACTGTATACTTTGGATGACTTGTATGCTTTATTAATATGTATCAATAAAATTGATTTTTTTTAAAAATATATCATCACATTAGAAAATACAGTAGAGGCAGTATACAGACAAGTAATGAATGGAAGCTCTGGATTCAGACAGAACAGGGTTCTACTGCTATCTATGAAAGCTTAGCTAAGTCACTGCAATTTTCTGAACCTCAGTTTCTTCCTCTGTAAAATGGAGATAATAATAATATCTCCCTTTTGGAGTTTTTGTGAGAATTAAATGAAATAATGTTTGTAAAGTTTTTTATGTCCTGCACCTAGGTGCTCAATAAATGTTAGCTAATATTCTACAGTTTCCTTTCTTCTCAGTTACCAACTCTAATGTCAGATGGGAATACACCAGCCTAGTGCAGTGAAAAAAGCACGGAAACTGGTGGCAGACAACATGTTCTCCAATCTCAGCTAGGTCACATCTCACGGGTATTTTACATACCTAAACTGTAGTTTCCACATTAGAAAAATGTAGATTACACTTGGCAACACTGTTCATTCACTAAGTCCTTTCTTTCATTTACCAATACTTATTGTATGACCACGATGTACAAAAAAAACAGAACAAAACAAAACCCAAACAAACAAAAAATCACAATAAAGTCTAAAAACAAACTCACAGAATGAGCCAAAAGAATGGTAGTTAATAAGGGCAAAGGCACCATAAATCCTACTCTTATTCTTGTTGCGGTTCAGAAGTGGAATGGGTCCTAAGTAAACAACTGCAATTTTGTGACACGGTAATTTATGTAACATAAATACACTACATCTGCATGTTTTGTTTCTACGAGAAGGAAGACAGAGTTTATGATATGGGGCCTATTTAATCTTGGAGGGTATATGGATATATCAACCTGTATTTGTTTACGAAATACTATAATTAAAAGTATATGACATTTGAAAGAGGTCTCACAAGGAAGAGGATAAATAAGGGAAGCATCGCTTTATCCAGTTTGTAATCACAGAGTAATTTTTTACCAAAGATAAAATATTCTTCAAAGAAATCTTAGACAAATCCTTTATCAGCTGAACCAAAACCATTCCCCATTTTTATGTAAGAATAAAAGAATAAAAAAACGAATATTTACTGAGCATTTACCATGTCCCTAGCCTTGTATTAAACCATTTTTAAATTAATTACTTAATTTAATCCTTACAATAATTTAATTAGAGTGCTATAATTATTGTTATTTCCATTTCACAGTGAAGGAAATTGGAACTAGCTGATAGAGGGGAAGAAATGCGTCCAAGGTCAATTTAGTAAATGCAGGCAGTCTCTGAGGGGGAGCTGATTACATCACACCTTACTGTCTTATACCATATAAAACAAACATGCTTGCCAGGTTTTCTTTTCCTACTTATCTTAATTGTCACTTTAACATAAACCCTAAAAATGAAAAACCTTTTTTCCATGTTACTAGAACTTGACATATACCATGGTACCTTTTAGGATTTTTTGGATGTCTATATCTAAAACTTTCCTTTAGATCATTAGGAGACAAAACAAGAGACTATATTTGGATTCAAGAGTATCTCACAGAACAAAGTTGTAAAACTCTTCCCACAAAAAGCCATGAGTAAATCGGGCAGCTTATTTGTCTATCTCTAACTTAGCTCTTAGAAACTGGTTTTCTCTACTTTCCTTGTACATGGTAGGTGGAAAAGGGCTATCCTGCAGCACTAAACTTTTATTTCTTCGGCTCAACCAACCAACCCAGAATGAATTAGAATCTCTCATTCCAGATTTTGGGGAGAGAATCTGATTTTCTTCTCTTGGATCAGTTTTCTCAATCAGATTCAAGTAGCTAGAATTGCGGTCAGAATCAGGTGGTATAAATACAGCTTCAAGGGCTGATACATATGAACCATGGATTTGGGGATTAGATATCACAAAAGTATCCATTATAGTTATATTTATGTAACTATCATAAGCATTTGACTGTTATAGAAAAGAATCCCATCACTAAAGAACATAATAAATAACAAATAGAAACTCAATCCTATCCTAAGAGATGGTACCTGTGTGTGCACACACGTGTGGGTGTGTGTATATATATTTAAATATGATTATTTTAATTAATTTATCTATATTTGGAGAGTATACTCAAATATTGATACACTGGTAAAATTTGAACCACTGACCCAAACTGCAAATGTTGTATAGATATTAACATTTTTAGGATCAATCACATGAAATGATCTCCAGAAACCCATTAGTAAAATCTAAAGAGATATTAGAAATTCTGAAAGAAAAAGAAAAAAATTTCATTCTGTCTGATAAATGCTATCATAGTAATTCAAGATAGAAAACTCTGAAAACACTAGTTTAAAGGAAACAAGCAAAACCAAACATTTAGGATGTGCTGTTCTTGATTGGTCTACATGAAGATCCAAATATTTGAAAAGTCATAAACTTCAGTAACTATGACGCACAGCTCTGCATTCTGTTCATATGCAATTTTGAGTGCACAACTACCGGGAGATCTTTTTCATACTATTTCTCAATGGCCCCTGATAATCAGAGTAACACATGCAATATTAATATTCTCAGTTTTGAGAGTTTTGTGAGTATACAGCATACAGCCAATTCCCACTAAAAGAAAAACTCAATTCCTAATCATTTTAATAGACCCTAATGTAATATTTCCTACATTGGAAATAACAGCACTTTATTTAAGGAAATCAGTCCGGCCAAGATGAGCTCTGTGGAGTGCAGCTTGCACAGACTTCAGTTCAAAGGATCAGATGTCAAAGTGCTCCCTCTAATGTCCCTTAATCATCACTCCGATTAGTGCTTGAATAGGACTGTGATTAAAAACGCTGCTGCCATTGTCTACCTATTCAGGCGACTAGCATTCTACATGGGTTCCACTGATTAGTATTTGAATAGGGGAGCGATTAGAAAGACAGCTGCCATTGTATGCCCATTCTGAAAACAGCAAAACTCGCATATTTATTTGCTATGAGCACCAAATAAATGTTTTGCAAAGGTAAAATATACCATTAGGCTCTAAAGACAATCTAGCTGATTTCTTTTGTTCAGAGCACTCTATTTTCCTATATGCAAAGATATTTCTTATTTGCAAATACAGTAATATGTTTCATTAATATATTTAAAAATATACATATTTTGTTTTTATAGACATAGTCTTAACACACATCTGCTTTATTATATAGTCCTTATTGATCTATAATAGAGCATACAATTCCGATTTAATATTAATGACTATGCTAAGAATTTCTCTATGAACAAATCAAACCAATTTGGTTCTAGATCTTTTGATCTTATTTCAATATCCTTGAACTAATGCATAATCTATATGAACAACTTCTTCTCCAAAGAGAAGTTTCCTTTTCAAACATTGAGATTAAACAGTTCACTCTCCACTCTCGGGCCATTCTAAGAGATAGGGCCCATTTCAGGATAGCATTGAGTACCGTGCAGAACTCCCAGGAGAGTGCATCAGCCAGGTAGAGTCCCCCATGACAACGCAGAACTATGATGAAAACTGGGCAGATTGGAACATTATGTTGAAGCTACTTGGAGAATGGGGAAATGCGACAAAAATGCACAGGATGACTATTCATTCCAACCTTATGCGTATTAGGCAGCGCTAAAGTATCTAGTCTCTTTCCATCTCTCTCTCACACACACACACACATGCACACACAAATACACACTCGCACGCAATTTGCCAGAAAATATCTGGGCCATACTGTAGAGGAAAAGCTCTGTTTTCCATTACCATCCTTATTATCTTCCAATACATTACTCTTCCAAGTTCTTTCCATATTTAGTTACTCTGCTCTTCTTGATATGTAGTAACAGAAATAGGCCTGGAAGCATCCAACCCATCAATGCTGATAAGTAATAACACTTTTAAAGTGGTATGTGCATGCCAGGCTCTGTTATTATGCATATTGATTCATTTAATCCTAACTACTCTGTTATTATCTTCATTTTACAGATGAGGAAATGGAGGCAGGAAGAAATTAAGTAATTTACTCAAGGCCACACAGCTAATAAATAGCAAAACCCCAGCAATCTGTCTCTGGAATGTACACCCTTAACCAACCTCTCAGCTGACAGTTCCCATCTTCTGGTTCTATTGTTTTCTTTCATATAAACCTAAACTCGAAGATAGAAAGGTATAAAAGGAAAGTTTTCTTTCCTTCACTAATAATGCTAATTGAAACACACCTTACTTGGGTAAATTTTTTTCCCGTTTCAATTTAAATTCTGACTAGATAACCAGAGTCCATTCTAATTAACAATAAAGTTGATTCAAATACAGAGACACCGCAAACCATTATAAAAGTTTTAAACTGGAGAAGAGCAAAGTAAAAGTAACATGGCTGAAGGCTGACAATTACAAACGAGTTTAATTTGCACGTCACATGGAGAAAGTTGTGATCAGTCTGAAATAAATAATTAAAGCAAAGCTTTCTTACAACAGCCTCAGGAAATGAAGAGTTAACACTTTTCTTCTTTTAGTCAATTACCATTTTATTATGTATTCCTGCCCAGAGACTTAATCGCTGACAATAACACTCTATGTGGTAGAATGAAGCACAAATGAAAACACATGCTTTCAAAGAGAAAACCTAATTCGTGGCAAAATATGTAGCAAAGAGTGTACCTTTTTATTAAAGATATAACATGCACTTCTTTTAATGAGATATCCAAAATATAGAACGTCTCAATAAATGTAATTAGCATCATTATTACTACCGTTTTTGCTCTTCCATCTTCCTGCTGACTTCTGTGGCCTCATCTCTTGGCACTTCCCCTTCACACTCTGCACTCCAACCACACAGTAGAGAGATTGCTTCAGTAAGTTAGGTACAATATGCTCCCTCATCTAGAGCCTTCTTTTTCCTTCCCTATTTCATCTCTAGTTGCCATTTCACTTTTAAAATCTCACTCAAATTCGGCTTCTTCAGAGAGGTCAATCTGTAGTCCTCAGTCCAGGTTAGATATTTCATAATTCCCATGGTAGACCACACTAACAACACTCAATTGTGAATACGAGTTTGATGTCTGTGTAAATCACTGCAAGTTGCCAGGTTAAGAACACATTTTGTCCTTTTCACCATCACATACCACAGTGGTTGACATACTGAGTCTTCCACAAATACCTGGTAATTAATAAATTTGCACAGTTCAGGCTCAAGAGAATGTTCTTCGTAAGTCTTAAAGTTTGGTAGACTAATTTATCTGTAATAAAAATACAGAAAAATTTGATGCAATAAATTATTTTTAATAGAGTTCATTACTTGGAAAATACCCTATCTCCAGCAACCGGATTAATGACAACAATGTTTATGAGCTGCTTTCCAGAGTTTATACTTCCTTTAGAGTCAAGGGAAACAAATCAGTGACTTCACGTTTTAATTACTGATCCAGGTTATATTTTGTATTCCTAAGGAAGAAATCGAGATGGATGTTAATGGATAGGATTTATTAAGTAGGTGAGCAGATGTAGCTCAGTGGTTAGTACCTGCTTCCCAGGAATAAGGTCCTGGTATAATCCCTGGTACCTCCAAAAAAAAAAAAGGCATTTTCAAAAGACAACCAAGATAATAGTTTACATACGTGTGAGATATTTGTAGAGTTGGCAGTACTAGATCTACCACTTAGGAGATACATAAGATTGAGCACTTATCTTCTCCAAGGTTCATATTTCTCATCAATAAAACAGTGATAATTTGAAAAATAATAGTAATAATTCTCATCCACCAGAATGTAAATTCCATAAGAGCAAAGACTGGTTGTTCATGAATGTACTTTTAGCACCTAGAACAGTGTCTGGCATATACAAACAACTCAATAAATATTCCATTCCGTCAATAATAATTTACTGAGCATTTACTATGGGACTGGCACTATTTCAGGTGTTGAAGATACACCTGTGAACAAACAGGTCCTCTTAGAACTTAAAAAATAATTGGAAGAGAAAGACAATAAACAAGTAAATAAGTAAAATATAGAACACAGGACATTAGACAGTGGTATGTTCTATAGAGAAAAATAAAGCAAGAAAGGGAGGGTAAGGGAAAAATGCATAGCATAGTATTTTCTGAATACAATTGTTGGGCCAAGTAATTTAGCTATCATTTTAACGAGCTTACCTCAGCGTCTGTTTCCCTGGTCTCCATCATCATTATCATTATTATTTAAGATACCCTTATAAAAGCATGGCACTGTGTACCATAGTTCAATCCTGCCTTAGATGAAGTCCCTGAATCTTAGACCTTTAGGAAAAGTAAGTGAAATGTATTTATCTCTCAGGATAGAGATGGGAAGAATATAAGAGTAATTGACTTACCAGTATGTTATCTCAATGAGACTTTTCTTCTCATATAATTCAGGAATTCTTTGTGTACAATAAGTATGTCACGTTCATAAGGAAAAAAGATACACTAGTATTTTGCAGATTATAAACACATATTTCACTTATGTTTACATAATTCAGTTGCATGACTAGATATATAAAGGGTTTTGCCCAAATCAATATATCATCAGCAAACTGGTATTTCTATATAAATGCTTATCAATTTTGAACAAAGTTAATTTGCAGAAAAACAATATATTTGTGACCTCTTAAAAATGATGCATTTCAGACTCTCAGAAAAATCCCTTTTCATTTTGAAAATAGCAAAGGAGAATTATCATGAATTAAGTTGAATTGCAATCCTACAATTACTGTGAGCATCATACATATATGTGACTTTTATTTTCAGTAGGTTTCCTTTTCCTGTATTTCCAGGGCTATGAAAAACCACAAAACTACTCGTTACATCAATAAAAATTGATGAAAACTTTGCTTTAATCAAAATATTTTCTATCTCTCCTTCCAGTCATGCTTAATTTCATGGAATTAAAGACAACATAGATGGTAAGATGCCTTTTTTTTTTTTTTGAGGTACCAGGGCTGGGGATTGAACCCAGAACTTTGTACATAGCAAGCCAGTGCTCAACCACTGAGACACACTGGCTCCCCAGAGTTGGTCTTTTCATTTGTTTACTTGTTTTTTCGTTTGTTTGTTTTTACAGAAGCACCAGAAACCAAACCTGGGATCTTCCATGTGGGAAGCAGGCACTCAACCACTTAAGCCACATCCATGCCCCATAAGATGCCATTTTGATATGCCATTAAAAATATATATATACTGCTGCTCACTAAACTGGCATGATGCTTTCTTAACACATCAACTATAAAATGAATCTTAATTCCAGAGAAGTAAAAGGTAACAAAATATGTAATTTAGGATTGATAAAATGTGATAAATATAGCAAGTTCCACAATGTTATGCTGATTCTTGGGCTTATGTGGAAAGGAAAAATCAAATGACATAAAATATTAAATGAAGGTATCAGTTTACTTCATGTTAATAATAATAAAATCTGCATTGTTGTCAACAGCATTTTTAGGGTCAAGAATGTCCCAAGGTTTATTGCTGGGTGAAAAAGTGGTTATCAGTACTACCAACATGCTGGAGGGAAAGCAATGTAGGACCAGACCTGAATAAATAATTTTCAGACACGTAAGATTGAGAGAAAAATACAATATCCAGGTGGAACTGTCTCAGAAGGCAGCTAGGTACAGATGGGATCTGGGATGATGATGATTTGGCAGTTAATAAGCACATAGGTGGTCACTGAAACTATAGCAGTGGATAAAATTATCGAGAAAGATATAATGTAAGAATTCCCAAATTTCCCTTAAACTAGATATTAAAATGTTTACCAAAAATGCCACCCTATAAGCAGTTTGTTACTGTTTGAAAATAATTACTTGTAATATGTTAGAACTCATACTACAAAAGACCCTCCTAGAAGAGTTAATGTTTAAAGTGTTCAGAGTTTCTATTTGGGTTGAGCATAAAGTTTTGGTGATTGATGATGGTGATGATTGCACAACATTGTGGACATAATTAGCAGCACTGAATTATAAATGTGAATGCATTGAAAAGAAAGAATTTTAGGTTGTATTTAAAACATAAGACTGTACAACACAAACTATGATAAATGATGGGCTATAGTTAATAGTACAGTTATAAAAATGTTCTTTTATGAACTGTAACAAATGTACTAAACTACTGTAAGGTGTTAATAATAGGGCAGTATATGGGAACTCTGTATTTTATGCTTGATTCTTTTATAAAGCTACAACTTTTCTAATAAAAAAATTAGATGAAAAAAAAACACCAAAAATTAAAAATAAAAAAATGACAAACTCATAAGAGTCCAATTGGACTAAGCCTTCTTAACAGGGAATATTGAAAGAATACCAATTGCTGACAGGGCCCAAAAGGAAATTTGCCTTGTTCTATGACATAATAAGCATAATAGCATGTGCTAGGCATCGGGCAATACCATTTTTGAGGTTCACTGAAAATTCTGTTTGCATGCTTAATGAGAATATGTCTATAATTCTTAGACATTTGTTTTGGCTATATTTAATAACAGATTAGAAAAAATGTACAATATAGCTTTTTGCTTGGTTGGGGTTCCTGTATATTTCAAAGAAATAGCTGCACACTTATTGCACTTTAGCAGCATTTATAGACAAGAAGAGTGCATGCAGCTTCCAGATATTCCCAGTTTTTAACCACAGCATGTTTGGACATTGGAAAATTTCTAGATCAAAAGTAATACTCTATCACTTGTGTGTGAAGAACTAGAAGATGCTCTGTTCATAAAAATTCTTTGTAATTATAAGATCATTTGTGTAATTTTGAGGAACAGTAATTCATAATGTTAACAAATTAGATTTCAAGTTGATTATAAGATTATTAAAAGAAATACCAGGAAATTCAAAAAATTTACAAGTCTGTATATGCCTAAATCACCACATGTCAAAGTTTAAGACTCTATATCCTTATTCTACTTAAGGTTTTATGGAGTTTTCACATGGTCATATTCCAAAGCATATTTTTCCTCTAATTTTTTCCTTCTACAGAACTTACAAGCTTGCATTTTCTTTAATTGGGTAAATGATTTCTTCTAGTTAATGTTTATCCTAATACACACACACCATAAAGATATAAACATATAACACGAATTACTAAAATTATAAAGAGCTAACTCTTACGGGACAAACTATTTGTTAGAAGGAGGGAAGAGAATGTCCAGTAAAGATCAAATAAAATATATTTTAAGACAAAACTTTTCATTCCTATTTCATCACAATGCTTTCAACAAATGCAGCAGAATAATTTTTAAAATATAAACGGTAAAGCCGCACCAGATAAACAGCCCCAAAGTCCAATAATGTGTAACTGTGGGAGCGTTATTGGGAGGTTAATTAACAACCAGGGAAGACTTAAACAGCCAGCCAGGACCTATGGAGCCACCTGAGCCATCCAACTCCATCTGCTTCCCTGCTGCGTTTTGGCGCCACCTGGCAGCACTTGCTGCCCAAGTTCAAACAGCCTTGGGGATGAACTTGAGTCCTATGGCTGGCTGGGACTCCAGAACAGTGGACACCTTTTGGTTGGCAGCTTTCAGGGCCAGTAATAGGGTGAGGTGAGCAAGATGCCTATGGTGCAAAATTTCAGGAGCACTCGCTTGCTCAGTCTCAGGGTTGTGCAAATGCCATCCCCTTTCCAACATGGGGTTGCTGTGGCCTTGCCTGCTCTCCTCATCCTTTCCACAATTTCTCCCACCCCAAAGTAGGAATTTACCCCTCCCCCATCTCTCCCAACCCCTGCCTCCACCAGCTAGAAGGAAGATGGGATGTAATCATCAACTATGTTAAATCTGCCTGCCCAGACTAAATAAATATTTTAAGGATGAAAAGACAGAAAAAGGATCAAAAGGGAAAGAAAACCCCACAGATAATGGTAGATCCCTCAGAAAGCAGATCTGTCCAGCTCTTCAGGCTGGACACATGGGGTTGGCAAATATCGACCAGATGTGCAAGATCATGAGATGCAGAGCCTGTGTCTTCCTAACCAAATGAAGCCCTGGGAGAGGTAACAGAACCAGGAAGTGTCCCAATTCCCAGTGCTACAACATCAAAAGGACTGTCACATGTTCAAGAGTAGCATCAAAGTAGGGAGAGGAGAGGGGTGTGAAGAGAATGAAGGATGACTCTGCAGCCCCACATTTGTTATTATGAAAAGATGACATGATGAATGAACTAGCTGGGCTCACTTCACAGGCCACACCTTACTTCCAAAGCCTCTGGAACTCATATTTTAGTCTAGAGAAATAAGGTGGGGATGGGGTGGGGAGGGGGCGGGGCAAGAATAGTGAAAGGGATGGAGACTAAGTTTCCACTATCAAAGAGGTTCAAAAACAGAGACTAATTTCCGTTATAGGAAATAAAGGTTATATTTCCTGCCTGTCTAAGTTTCTAGTCTGGTATTTGTATTCTCTATTCAAACACTGCATTTTCATATATCAAAGAAGGCATTAGGTTGCAAAGAATCTTGACGTTGACTTTTTTTGCAGAAACTCTTTCAGGCATTGAGTCTCTTTTTGGAAGAAATCTATTGTCAGCCATCAGAAAAGCAAGTTCAAGCTTGAGAAGTTGTTTTAAAATATGGTTTAAGGAGCAACAAGGGTGGAACAGGAATTGTTTTCATACTGTGACTCTGGTCAAAAGTTCATTTTCTTTTAGAGCTTGAAAATAGAAACCATATTATGAATTTGTTAAATACCAAGACTGGGAACTGCATTCTACATCAAGATTAACAGATCCAAGTACTGGATATTCAAGCAAGAGTGATTCAGCCTTAGTTTACTGCATAAGTTTAATCGAATAGCAGCTTTTTTTTTAACTAAGTGGATTGCATGCCTTAATAGTCATGCAAACATTAGAAAGAAAACTTAACCATCAGACAGAACAAACCATAAAGATAAATTCCAAAATTTTATTTGTAACATGAGAAGTCACACAATAGAAGAAGAACACGTGGTCTTCTCTTACCTTGCATGCTCTTCTGATTCTTATACCAACTTTCATAGTGCTTATTTGCTAAATCCTCATCCTCTGCCTCCCTTCCCATACTGCGTGTTTTCACGTACTTTTTATTATTTATCTTGATTACCGAGTCTCTGGGTACCCCCTTATATGCAAGGCAAGTACCTCGCTGGCCTCACCTTAATCTAAGACCTAACCCCAGAAGTTTAACTCCCCCTTCTTCCCTCTTCACACTCTCTTCCTGCATAACACTACCCAGAGATTTGTAATTACCCACATGTAATCTTCTGAATCTTTAAGTCTTTATCTCCATCCCTGACCCAGTTCCTGAGCTACACCTTTTATATCTAAATTAGATGTTCCACAGACAGCAAGAAACTCAAAAGACCCATAACTGAATTCATTATTCACCCTCAACATTCCCTATAAACAACTAAATGCACACAAAGTCACCTGTGAAGTCATATTTATTTTATCCCAACTTTAGTCAAGCTCATCCTATTTCCTATACACACTCTGCCCCTGGGCTTCCTCTGTCTTCCAACCCTTAACATCAGTCCCGGAGTCCTCACCTCCCATCTTCCCCCTTAAATCATCCTCCGCACTGAAAGCTAGCTTGATTTCGCTAAAGACAAATTATGATCAACACACTTTGATGATTAGAACTCCTTCATGGTTCTTTCCTGTGAACGAGTTCTATTATTACTTATTGATAATCCTGCTTTCTTCAAAAGAGTGTAAGAACTTCTTGGCAAGGCTGTATCTTATTCATCTTTAATCCAATGTGGCATGTGGCACAATGCCCAGTCCACTGAAAAGGCAGAAAATAAATGCTGACACTAACTTGTGACTGAGATTGTGAAACTCAAGGAAGAGAAAGCAAATGATTTAGTAAGCCTATATATTACTCAGTAATTTTCATTATCATCAAGGAAAAGAGTCAGATTTATTTTCATTTATTTATTTTTTAAAATCCTACTTAAAGGGCCCTGGTACCAGATTGCATGAATTGAACCTCTACTTCCACCCTTTAGTCATGGGGCTTTGGACAGGGTTCTTAAGCTTCCCTGGACCTCAGCACCCTCGTCTATATATAAATGGAGATAGAGTGGAGGACCAGCCTCACGGGGTGATTCTGAGGCTTACATGACTTATTTCTTTAAAAGGCATCTAGAAATATGATTGTAGACAGAAAATTCTTAATATACATTACAGTTTGTTCTTATTTTTATTATCGTGAGTGCCTACTATGTGCCATGTTTCAGAACAAATTAGTAAAAATTCATAAGATATGTCTAATAATTGGCTGCCTTTAATTGCTTTTCCTTTTCATTTCACCCAGGATTAGCTTTCTGATTTGTAATATTTTGTGGTCTTCAGAAATCGCTAATGGAAAAAAATAGTGCAAAATATTTATGCAATTAGGACAGTTCAACATTTTAAAAAATGGCAAAAAAATAAAACAGTAGTTACAGAACACCTGCTTAAAATATACCAGAAATGACGGCTCCATGCTTCAGTAATCAGTATAAACACATTTGCTAGTTTAAACCACTACTGAATTCAGAATTTCCAACTAATACTAGAATTGTATTAAACTGCCAAGGAAAGAAATGCCTGGTAAAAAACTTCAAATTGCCATTCTTAGAACAGTTTTACGAGCAAATGAATGCATATTTTTCCAAGAAGCTTATAATTGTTTTTTTTTAAAAACACAAATTGTTACCCACTTTGATAGGCAATTTTAGGCTATTTATTTTGCAGATTTTATTCATGTTGAGTAGATTCTGTACAGTGTCTGACATGTGAGGTACTTGAGGCACTTAAGAAATGGAATGAAGGAAGGAAGAAAGAAAAGGGAAGGAAGGCCACCGCCAAGTAAGGGTGGGGGGAAGGAAGAATATACAATGGCTGAAGAAAAACCTCACAGATAGCCGACCCACAACCCTCATGAAGATGTGCAGTGATAAGTCTGCGATTATCTGAATCAAATGAAAACAGTAAATTGTAAAATCAAAGCAGAGAGTTAGAAAAAAATCAAACTAACTAAATAAAACCTTTACATCTGGAAGGTGGAGAATTGGTTAAAAACTTAGCTCTTTGACTATCTTCAAAAATGATGTAAGATTACTGGCCATAATGACAATCATTACAATGTACATTTTCCATAACTTTTATGTAATTGTATTCTCAAAATCTCACTAGTTTTTTCTAAGAAGGTGAGGTGATAGGGCCAAAAAAAAAAAAGATATGCTAGATTCAGATGACCAGAATTTTATATCTGACTGCAACACTTAGAAGTTTTAATGAGCTTAAGTAAATCATTTAACTTAATCATTCAGTCTAGTCTTCAGAATAATATGAAGAAACAAATCTGAGTTGTCTGTATACATCACTGTAGAAATCAAATGTGATATGAAAAGGTACTCTGAAACTGTAAAGCACTATATAAGAAAATAGGTAATCCTTATGTCTAGGATATTAAATAATATGTAAAATAAGAACCCCATTCATTCATTTATGCATTCATTCAACAGATATTTAATGAGTATCTACAATGTGCCAGGTACTACTTTAAAAGCTGACACAACTGTGAAGAAAACACAAAAATCCATGTCCTCCTGGACTTTGTATTCTAGTGGGAAAAGACAGACAATAAACAATTTGGGTGAAAAACAGAGTATGTCAGTGATGAAAGCTATGAAGAAATCTTAAGCAAGAAGACTAGGGATATCTAGTTAGGTGTAGAGCTTACAGTCTGAATTAGGGTGGCTGGAGAAGGCCATGCTGAGGTGACAATTGTGCAAAAATCTAAAGGAGGTGA
The DNA here is from genome assembly GCF_030445035.2 of Dasypus novemcinctus. Taxonomy (NCBI): domain Eukaryota; kingdom Metazoa; phylum Chordata; class Mammalia; order Cingulata; family Dasypodidae; genus Dasypus; species Dasypus novemcinctus. The sequence continues at coordinate 27,565,063 of NC_080681.1, read as the reverse complement.
GGTGGTTACCTAGGTAGTTACCTGGGCAAGGAGAATTCTAGCCAGAAAGGAAAAGCCAGGAGTGTATCTTCTGCGACTCAGGCACTGCAGGGAAAACGGTTGGAGAAGAGTGAGGAATGGCAAATCCTAGAGGGTATCAAAGAGTGAAGAGGGAACCAGAACTGGTAGTTTTCTCAGGACTCTGGCTTTAACTCTAAACGAAATGAAAAAAACACTGAAAGATGCTGAGCAAAGAAATTTTAAAAGGGTAACTCAGATGTACTGAGAATAGACTACCTGGAAAAAACATAAACATGGAGAGGCATTCTGAGGCTATCATAATAGTCCAGATTAAAGATGATGGTGGTGGCTTAGAAAGGTTGGTAGTGGTAAAGGGTAAATGGTAGTCAGATTCTAGATATACTTAAAAGGCATAGCCTAAAGGAACTTCTGACTAGATATAGGATGTGAGAGCAATAAAGAAATCAAGGACAACTCTAATGTTTTCTTTAAGGAAGTGAAACAATGAATGGTGAAGACACTAGGAAGAAGAGGTTTTAGGAAGCAAGATCATAATTGGGGTTTTTAATGTATTAAGTTTGAGATGCCTATTAGATATCTAAGTGGAGCTGTTCAGTAGGCACTTGGTTATAGAGGTATTAAATTCAAGGGAGTGGTAAAAGGCTAGAAAAGTAAATGTAGGAGTCATTTGTCTATAGGTAGTATTTAAAGTGAGGAGATGGAATGAGGTCACTGAGTATTAAAAAAGAGAAAAACAGATAGATATCTAAAGACTGATCCTGAGCCCTGGTCACTCTAATATTTAGGGATGAGGAGATGAGGAATAACTAAAGAAGCCAAGAAGAAGAGGCAAATGAGCTAAGAAGAAAACCAGGAAGTTTGGTATATTTGTCAGCCAAAAGGGTGCTGATGCAAAATACCAAAAATTGGTTGGTTTTTATAAAGATTATTTATTTGGGGTAGGAGCTTATAGATACCAGGTCATAAAGCACAAGTTACATCCCTCACCAAAGTCTATTTTCATGTGTTGGAGCAAGACAGCTGCTGCCATCTGTGAAGGTTCAGGCTTCCTGGGTTCCTTTATTCTAGGGTCTTGCTTCTCTCTGGGTTCAGGGTTCCTCTATTTTCTGGAGGTTGCTTCTGTTTCCTCTGTGAGCTTACTTCCAGGGCTCCAGCTTTAGGCTTCAGCATCAGACTCCAACATTGAACCTTCAACATCAAAAATCCTGAACTCTGTCCTTTGCCATGCCTCTTATCAACACCCTAATGACATGGCCCAATCAAAGCCCTAACAATAATTTAATCACACCCAGGTACAGACCAGATTACAAACATAATCTAATATCTATTTTTGGAATTCATAACCATGTCAAACTGCTACATTTAGTGTCCTAGAAGCCAAAGGAAGAAAGTATTTCAAGGAGAAATCAACTGGCTGTATCAAGGGCTACTGCTCAGCCATGTAAAATGAGGACCAAGGTTTGACTCTTAGCAATTTGAAGTTCATTTTCCCTAGAGCAAAATTTGAGACAGGGATTTGACTGTACATGATTTATGGAGTAAACGCTCTTTGGGACAGGAATATGGGAGAATGACTAGATGAGAAAATAAATACTATGTTTGCAGGAAGCACTATGGGTGAACATGAAGGTAAAGTGAGATCGATCCTCATGGTTGTGTTTCCCCACTCAGCTCTGAAAGATAATTTTCCTTAATCCAGTTATAAGCAAGTAAGGGATTCTAATGATGGAGCATGGAGCCATAGAAATTAAGTTGTCTAATTCAGGGTGAAGTATTTGCAACTTCTATTGGTTCTTGAAAATCCCACCTTTAACCATGGACTCATTCCTCAGTCCTATTTCGACCTCTTACTTGAAGCAAAACTCTTATTTCTTATATTTTACAGGTTCTATTGAACACTTCCTTTAAGGCTTTTAACTTACATCAAAGAGCATATTTTAGGTGAAGATTATTTTTCTCAATTAGCATACTGCATGATTTTAAGTTTCATAAACATCCATCACTAACTTAGAGCATGTACCTAGGTTCCTTATTGGTATTTCCAAGCAAAGACAGTTGACTATTTGTCCTTAAAGGGATTTTATATCAAATAGGAAGTTTAATTAGATAAGCCCCCAAATCCCTTGCAAATATAGATATTTTTCAAGATTATGCATAACAAAATACTAATCAAATAACAAAATAAGTTTTTTATACAACATATTTTTATTTTTAGTCTCTTGATAATACAAATGTTTGTATTTTCAATCTTATAATATTATCTGAGGTTCCCTGATTTTGTAATTTAAATGTTTTATTGTGAGATAAATGTAGATTGAACACAGTTGTAAAAAATAATAGAGATCCCAGTACACTTTATCCAGTTTTTCCCAATGATAACATCTTGCAAGACTAAAGCACCGTAACACAACCAGGGTATTGATATTGATAGTCAAGATACAGAAGATTTTCATCACCATAAGAATTCCTTATGTTGCCCTTTTATAGCTCCACCTGTCCCCACACTCACCTTAAGCCCTGGCAAACACTAATTTGTTCTTCATTTCTATAGTTTTGTAATTTCAAGAATGTTATGTAAATGGAATAATATAGTATGTAGCCTGCAACCTTTTGGGATTCTCTCTGTCTGTCTGTCTCTCTCTCTCTGTTCCCCAACCACCACCATAATGCCCTGGAGACTATCCAGGATGTTTTGTGTATCAATAGTTCATTTCTTTTTATTGCTGAGCAGTATTCCATGGTATGGATATTCCACAGTTTAATCCCTTACCCATTGAAGGTCATCTGGATTATATCTAGTTTGTGGCTATAATGAATAAAGCTAATATAAATTTCATGTACAGGTTTCTGTATGAACAAAAATTTTCTGTGATGAATGCCTAGGAGGGTAATTGTTGGACTATACAGTAGTTGCTTTTTTCAGTTTTCTTTAAGAAACTGCTGAACTATTTCCCACAGAGACTGTACCATTTTACATTCCCACCAAAATGTATAAGTGGCTCATCTTTCATACTTTTAACAGGGTCTATCAAAGAGCAGAAATTTTTAATTTAGATGAAGATCTCATCAATTTTTTGTTTTATTGATCTTGCTTCTGGCATCAATTGTAAGAACTCTTCATCTAGCTCTAGATTTACAAATTTTTCTCAATGCTTTTTTCCTAAAAGTTTTATAAATTTATGCTTTACATATAAGTGTATGATAAATTTTGAGTTCACTTTTTTATAAGGCATGAGATTTAGGTAAAGTTTCATGTTTTTTGCTTATAGCTGTTGAATTACTCCAACATTTGTTGAAAAGGCTTTCTTTCTTCCATTCATTGCTCTTGCACCTTTGTCAATATCAGTTAGGCATCTTTATATGGATCTATTCTGGGTTCTCAGTTCGCTTCCACTTATCTATGTGTCTCTCCTCCCATAAACACTACAGCCTTGATTACTATGCCTATATAAGAAGTCTTGAAATTGAGTAAACTGATTCCTCAACTATGTTCTTATTTTTCAAACTTATCTTAGCTATTCTAGCTCCTTTTCCTTTCCAAATAAATATTAGAATAATCTTGTCTATCTTACTAAAAGAACTTTCTAGTAATTACATTAATCCTGCTTATCAATTTTGAGAAACTACACAACCTTACTATGTTGAGTCTTCCAATCTATAAAGGTGTTATGTATATAACAATATACCATATAAAGATATTGTGTATAACTGGAATTAATTCTTCTTTAAATGTTTGGAATGACATTTAAATCAAAGTAGAAATCATTATCAGGAAGATAATCAGTAAAATCTCCAAACATTTGAAAACTAAACAACACACTTGTAAGTAATCCATAGGTTAAAATACATACTTTTGCTTACTATGTTCTTCCTTTCTGATGTGTTAAGGTTCTTTCTTTTTATTGTTTCCTTTATGTTCAGAAACCTTCCCTTAACCATTTTGTTTAGGTGAGTGTGACTGACAGCACATTCTTTTAATTTTCTTTCATTTGAGAATGGCTTGATTTCCCCTTTTTTCCCTGAAGGATATTTTTAATGGGTACAAGATTCTGGGCTGGCAATTTTTTATTTGGTTTTGTTTTTCAGCATTTGGAAAATACTGGTGTGATATTTCTCTCTGGCTGCTTTCAAGATACTTTCTTTGTTTTCAGATTTAAATAGTTTATGACACGTTTTGATTTTAAATTTTTTAATTTTCAAAACTATATAGTAAAATTAAGTTTTAAGGATAACTTGATTTGTGTTCTCAAATTACACTCCCTTCCTGAAAAATACAGTTAACTTATGGACTATGGTTTACAGCAATATTGTAATATTTTTTGCATCATTGTCAAAGGAGATACTATATCAATGCTAAAGGTCAATAATGGGGTATGGGGAAGTGGACTTGGCCCAATGGATAGGGCGTCCGCCTGCCACATGGGAGGTTCATAGTTCAAACCCTGGGCCTCCTTGACCCCTGTGGAGCTGGCCCGTGCGCAGGGCATGCCCTGCCATGCAGGGGTGTCCCCCGTGTAGGGGAGCCCCATGCACAGGGAGTGCACCCCGTGAGGAGAGCCGCCCAGTGCGAAAGAAAGTGCAGCCTGCCCAGGAATGGTGCCACACACACGGAGAGCTGACGCAGCAAGATGACGCAACAAAAAAAAGGAGACACAGATTCCTGTGCCGCTGACAACAGAGGTAGACAGAGAAGAACACGCAGGGGGTGGACACAGAGAACAGACAATTGGGGCGGGGAGAAGGGGAAAGAAATGAATAAATCTTTAAAAAATAATAATAATAATGGGGTATGGGATTTTTTTCTATTGGAGTAAGAAAAACATTCTAAAATTACTGAAGTGACAGCAGCACAACTCTGTGATGGAACAGTCACTGAAAGTACACGTCAGATGACGTGGATAAGGCATGGGACTGTATAACACAGTGAACCCTGTGGTGGATGATGGACTGTGGTTAACAGTACAAATATAAGAGTGTTCTCTCATGAACTATGACAAATGTAAAATACTAGTACATGATGTTAATTAAAGGATGTTTATGGAAAAAATACACCAAATATAAGCTAAGGACCATAATTAGCAATATTTTGATGATGTTCTTTCATAATTTGTAACAAATATTCCACAATAATGTGTTGGTGGTGGGGTGATGTATGGGAATTCTGCACATCATGCATGACTGTTCTGTCAGCACAATTTTGCTAATAAAAAATAACACTCTCTTACTTTCAAAATAAAAAATATACCTACACCACAAGGAAATAAGTTCAAAATTTAGACGAGTGATTACAAAACAAAAGTATGAAAATAGATAACCTTAAAAATAAACCATATAGTTTGTGATATTTATTCAATTTTTTATGCAAACATATAGAGGATAATAGTAAAAAGGTAAAGAAAGTCACTCTGTAACTGAACAGAAAAAAACTTTGAACCTCGGCTCCATATTTCCACTTTAGGAATGAATCTTATTGCTCTTTGAAATCCATATGTGTCACTTAGAGTTTCAAACTGGTATACATCAAGAGAAATAAATCTGATACTATTAATTGAGAATATTATTTAAACCTAATTTAAATTTGTCATTTTTTTCATTAATAAATGTTTTTATAGAAAACTTAAAATATACAAAAGCATTAAGAAAAAATGATAATAACAATTAATATTTTAGTATATTTTTATTTATTCTTTGTGGGTATCTACACAGGTTTGGATTGTATATAAGTGTAAACAGCATTCTTAAATACACTGATATTTCATGCCTTTTCCATGTAATATATATTGTATTTTCCCTATTATTAATTATTTCAAATCTGATTTTAATGTTTCCACAATTTACCAGTGAATAGATTTGCCATAAATTGCTTAACTATGCCAGAGCTGGAATTCAATGGGGTTTCCCCCTATATTTTTCTCTATCAAATAAAAAATACTGGGATAATCACCTTTCTGTCTAATACTTTGCCTCCATTCCTCAGTTCTTCCTTAGGATAAATGCTAGAAGATAAATTACTAGTAGTGTTTAATAATTTTAAGGATATTAAATGAATATTGTTAAAGATAATTGCCAAATTTCTTTTCTAAGAATTTGTGTCATTATATATTTGCTGGAGAGTATATAAGAAAACTCATCACACTGCATCTTTACCAATTATAAAAAATTACATTAAGATAAGAAATAACTTATAGTATTATATTATGGATTAAAAATGTTAATTTCCATAAAACAACAACAACAACAATAATCATAATAGAGACAGCCACTCTTTCTAAACAAACTTGTACCCTAGATAGTCTGATCACCTATAAATAAGGAACATTAGGAAAGTCATAGTTGCTCTGGGTAATAGTTTCACACTCTTAAATTGAGAGATTTAGGCTTGATCATCATTAAGGGCTTTGTAAGGTTGAAAATTACATGATACTTTTCTCAGTGACCTTCGATTCTTTCTTCGTAGTCTGCCTATTCCTTGATGTAATTTAGACCACACTGACTTACTTCCTGAGACCTCTACTAGAAGTGCTGTGCTATGAAGTGAAGCATACAGAACTGAAGGAAGGAAAACTGAATCCCAAATCCAGGTCTACTGCTAATGGCTATATGACCTTCTCAAGTAACTCTTGTTTCTCGGTGTTTCTGTTTCTTTGTTTCATCCAATAAATTTTGCTGGGTGCCAGTGAGAGCAAAATTTAAGATTAGGTAAACAAGTATACACATAAACACACACACTCACAATTCCCAACCTAAAAAGTTCACTAATGTGGAGAGAAAGAAAGAAGTGCATACAACTAACTAAAATCATACATACCATAAGAGAGTGCATACAAAGTATGAAAGAGACAGTGTCAAGTAAAGTGCTATTATAAATTGTCTCAATGTATATAAGTTTGTTTGGGAAAATCAGTTTAAAAAAGAAATTGATTTCCCTAAAGTATTCTGAATATTGCCTTCCAGGTTGTACTTAAACCCCATTTAGGGCCTCACAGTCCCACCTTTGTAATCACCCCATGATTCAGAGAAACACTAAATGTTACATATTCATATTCAGACTGGACCTGTTCCCAAAAGTGTATTTTCAAACAGTTTTTAGATACTATTATCCACACCTTCAGTTGAACTATATCTGACATATGGAAAGTCTTGCATATCATTGTGATATTGTACAAAACAACTTTAACAGAAATTTTACAGATTTAAAGAAAAGAAATTTTGGCACAAAACTAAATTTATATGATTTTTAAGGGCTTCAGAAGTTTTTTTAAAGATTAAAATTAAACACATTTGAGATTATATAAATATTCAATGTTTAAAATATGAAAAGAATCACATCTACACTTCACTCATATTTAATTGTATTTACAAGTAAGTGTAAATTCTTGTCTTACAATGTGTGAAATGAGATAATTTTTAGCATGAAACTATGTATCAGTGGTACTTACAAAGCAGTTCTTATCAGCGTTTCTTTTCCAATGCTTCTTGTCTAATTTCTTGGTGGAAGTAGAATGTAGAGTTGCATGAGTTTGTGTTCGAGGATTTAAAGCCAGTATGCTCTGAAGAGAGTATAAACAAAGCATAATAATATGTAAATATGTTGGCATTGAAAAATCAAAATTTTATTTTAATATCCTTTTTCCCCCCTCCCCAGAGAAAAACTTAACTGGGAGAGAAAGCTCTTATCAGCCAGATGGTATCTAAGAAAAGTAGTGAAAAATCCTGTATTTGGTAAAAAAAAAAAAAAAAAAGTACAATATGTGTAAATTTTTTAAAAATTTTTGTCTCCTAATATATTTTTTTTAAGATTTATTTTACTTCATTTTAATTGTTGTTTGCGCTCTCACAGCAGCGCAGGCCATCAGCTCTCTGCAGGGGCATAGGCCATCAGCTCTCCACAGTGGCGTAAGCCAGCATGCCTTCACCAGGAGGCCCCGGGCATCAAACCTGGGGCTTCCCACATGGTAGACAGGAGCCCAATCACTTGAGCCACATCCACCTCCCTGGGAAAATCCTGATACAACAAAATTTCATAGAGAAAAACTGAGACAGAACAAACTGTTTTAGAATAAAACAAATAAATACTGACAAAAAACTCAACATATGGCCAAAATGTGACATGGCTCATCAAATAGTTACCTTAAATTACATTAATGAATTATACGGGATAAATTCAATTTTTTATTGAAGCAATTCCCTATTATTTTTTCTACTAGCTTGTTAAAATCATTTATTCTGGGTAAACACAAAAACATCAAACAGAGAGAGAGACAAATGGAGAAAAAGAAAGAGAAAGAGAGAAAGAGAGAAAAAAGAAAAAAGAAACACAATTTGATCAGAAAGGAGGAACTATGGTGGTAAATCCTTCCATTTCATCAAATTCATACTTTTAACTTTTCAATGTTTATGTTTTAAAGGGCAACATGTAATCATTAAAGAAAAACCCAGAAGACATAGAAGTTTTCAATAGTTGAAGTGCTTTCATATGGAAAAGGTATTCAATTAATTTTGTATCATTAGAGTATACAGAACTGAAATTGTAGAAATTAAAGGACTATTTGAATTCAAATATAAATAAATAAGTGGCAGCAGATATTGTATCAGAAATCACAAAAGTCAACTTTTTCAGTCATATATTAGTTCATTTTGAAACAATGGATGTTCATCTCAATTGTCTTCCTCCTCCAGGAAGCCTTCCCTATCCAATCTAGATCTGTCTTTTCTGTCCTAGACCATGCAAACATCTGTTAGGATATAACAAACTAAAGAATATCTGCCACTTTATGAATCTCTCTTCCCTCCTAAACTGTAAATGCTTTGAGTTGAGGGATTATAGATTTTTAAATCTTTGAATCACAGATTTGCAGCCCCTAACGAATAGATGCTCATGCTTGTGAAATATATTGTTCAAAATTATGAATTTGATTTTCAATTCTTACTGCCCATATTTAGAGCAAATGACTTCAATTTCCTCACATGCAAAATGGGGTAATGCCTATACCAGAGGTTGTGGTGAAGAAATAAAATGCATGATGGAATAAATATGCTCTCTAAACCAAAAAATACTAACAATTAAAGTGGATTCAAAATATAATCAAAGGCATGTGTAACAGTAATTGTCAATCTGTGACTTGGTCATGTAGTGCCTGTATAAGAATTTGACAGGTGTCTTGAGAATGAAATTCTACTAGACCTGACCAATTCCAAGATAACCTTCCAAGTCTAGATTCTAATCCTATGAAAATTAAGGGGTTATGTTAATCATTTTCAATGATTAAGCCTTCAATCCACAAAGAACTATTAAAAAGATCAAAATGAATAAATGGATAAAAGAGGTAATTATACAACCAGACATATACTAAAAATGTTTTTTCCCTTCTACTATTGCTAATTATAAACTTATCAAGAGTAATAGTTTTCTAGATGATATCCTAGCTGATTTTTTAAAAACAATGGTAATTAATTATAAACTATAAAAAACAGAGCACTTTCTTAAGAAAGCCTTTCAAAATAACCAGTATGGGTTTTATTTCCAAAATGGTGGTACGAGGATATCCACAGACCTACACTCCACAAAAACAATCATAACAGATAAGCATTATTAAAATTAATAACCATTTGAAGGCATGAGGAAACATCTAAAGAGCAAAGAGCAAATAAAGAAACATTTATTCAAGAAAATCTACTAAAACTCAGAAAGACAAATTAATCTTTGGTTTCTGAACTGCATCATGACCCCTCCACCCATCTCCCAGTTCAGCATGACATAGGTTCCACTCCAGATGAGGGCAGTCAAGAACACAAGGCCCCACCTGCCTCCAATTAAGCCCTATGAAAACTATTGTCAACCCAGGGAGACGGTGCCCATGCTCAAGGCTGCACCCTGTGAGGAGTGACATTAGAGAATTCACACTTTAAGGAAAATAGACTTTACCATAATAATCCATCTGATTACTAAACAAATAAACAAGAAAAGAAAACAAAAATGCCCTCAGGATAGGGAGAATCATGTATTAGTTAACCAAAGGGGTGTTGATGCAAAATACCAGAATCTATTGGCTTTTATAAACGATATTTATTTGGGGTAGAAGCTTAGTTACCAGGCTGTAAAGCATAAGCTACTTCCCTCACCAAAGTCTGTTGCCACATGTTGGAGCAAGATGGCTGCCAACGGTTAGCCTTCCTCTTCCTCTTAAGGCTCTGGTCCCAGCTTCTTCCAATATCAGTTGTAGTCTAGGATAAGTTTTATCTCTCTTCCAGGGCTTGTTTCTCTCTGGGATCAGCTGCTCTGCTCTCTCCTGTGTGTTTACTTCCCAGGCTCCAGCTCAAAACTTTCACCTCCTTTCTCTACAGTGGAGTTTCTCTGTGAGTCTCCACCCACCAAGGGGCAGGACTCAATGTCCTACTGATGTGGCCCAATCAAAGCCTTAATCATTATTTAATGCAGTAAAAGTAAAATCTCTGAATCCAAAACACTCTAATAGACCCAGGGGAAAAGATCAGTTTACAAACATAATCCAATATTTCTTTTTGGAATTCATCAATAATATCCAACTGCTACAATTAATATTCAGAACTACAATGTTACCAAAAATGTTTCATTTTCTATATAAAGAATTAAAAGGCATGCAAAGAAATAGAAATTTGTGATTCATGCACAAGGGGGAAAAAAGGTACAGAAACTGCCTTTGAGAAGGCCCAAGTATGATATTTAAAAGACAAAAAAGTTGGGAAGCAGACTTTGCCCAGTGGTTAGGGCATCCATCTACCACATGGGAGGTCCGTGGTTCAAACCCTGGGCCTCCTTGACCTGTGTAGAGCTGGCCCATGCACAGTGCTGATGCACGCAAGGAGTGCCGTGCCATGCAGGGGTGTCCCCCGCGTAGAAAAGCCCTACGCACAAGGAGTGTGCCCTGTAAGGAGAGCCGCCCAGCGCGAAAGAAAGTGCACCCTGCCTAAGAATGGCGCCACCCACACAGAGAGCTGACACAACAAGATGACTCAACAAAAAGGAACACGGATTCCCGTGCTGCTGACAACAACAGAAGCAGACAAAGAAGACGACGCAGCAAATGAACACAGAGTGGGGGGAGGAAGGGGAGAGAAATAAATAAATAAATAAATAAATAAATAAATAATAAATCTTTTAAAAAATAAAATAAAACAAAAGACAAAAAAGTCAAATCAATCATTATGAATAAAGGAAATAATAATTAAAGAAGCAAAGGAATGAATGGATGAGAATAGCTAATCAGAGAATATTTTAAAAGAGGCAGCAATTACTTTTAAAAAAAGAATCAAAAGGAAATTTGGAGTTGAAAGGTATAATACCTGAAATGAAAAATTCACTAAAGGATCTCAATAAAGGATTTGAACCAGCAGAGAAAAAAATTGATGACCCTAAAGAGATAGAGATCACACAGTCTGAAGAAAGAGAAGAAAAAAGAATGAAGAAAAATGAACAGAGCCTAAGAGAAATGTGGTAGATCATTAAGAGAGGAGACAAAGATGCAGAAAAAAAAATAGAAGAAATAATGGCTTAAAACATTCCAAAGTTGATTTTTAAAACTAGTTATACATACAATAAGCTCAAAGAAAGTGAAGTATGATAAATTAAAGAAGTTCCACACAAAGACACATCATAGTAAAAATGCTAAAAAGCAAAAGCTAAGAAAAAAAGTCTTGAAATCAGAAAGAAAAAAATGATTCCTCATGTAAACTCAGATAACTTTAACATTCAACTTCTCATTAGGGAAAATAACTTCTCATCAAGAAAAATGGAAGCCAGAAAGCACTGAGATGTCACATTCCAAAAAAATGTCAACAAAAATCCTATATTTAACAAAACTATCTTTAGAAAATAAAAGTGAAATACAGACATTTAGAGTAAAGAAAAAACAAGAATTCACTGACATACCCTACAAGAACTGCTAAAGGAAATTTTTCAGACTGAAAACAAGTTACTCCAGAAAGTAATTCAAATTCACACTCACAAAAAAAAGGACAAAAGTAAAGATAACTGTGAAATTTTAAAAGATAGTTTATATTTTTTATTTAGATAGAAGAAAAAAAACCAAGATCCAAATATATGCCATTTATAGGAGACATTTTCAATTCAGTGACACAAAGAGTTTCAAAGTGAAAAATAGAAAAAATATATCATGCCAAGAGCAACTCTATGAAAATTGTAATGACTGTACTAATATTAGAACAGCCTTAACATTTTTACTTGAGTTAAGAAAAACATTTCATAGTATAGGGGTCAGTCCGTCAGGAAAATATCACAATTATAAAATCATGCACCTAAAACAGAGGTTAAAAATACATGAAGCAGGGAAGCGGCTGTGGCTCAATCACTTGGGCTCAAGTCTACCATATGGGAGGCCCTGGGTTCACATCCCGGGGCCTCCTTGTGAAGGCAGCCTCACGCGCATGCTGTGGAGCGCCACCTGGCCTGCAGACACCATGGAGAGCCCACTCAGCAAGGTGATGTAACAAAAAAAAAGGGGAAACAAGCAAACACACAGAAGAGTACATAGCGAATGGACACAGAGAGCAGACAGCGAGCAAGCTGCCAGCAGAGAGGGGAAATAATACAGACAGAAGAACACACAGTGAATGGACACAGAGAGCAGACAGCAAGCAAAAAAAGCAACAAGTAGGGGATACAAAAAAAAACAAAAACCTATTACAGTAAAGAAAATACATGAAGCAAAATTTACTGAATTGAAGAGAGAAACAGACAAGTCAAAAATAATGGTCAACACTCGATTTGAAATACTGTGTAGCTAGGCAGAAGATCAACAAGAAATAGGAGACTTAAGCAGCACTATAAACCAATAGATAGCTATTGGACATTCACCCCCCAAAAAACAGAATACACATTCTTCTCAATCCACATGGAAAATTCCAAAAGATAGACCATATGCTAGGCCATAAAACAAGCCTCAATAATGTAAAAGGATTGAAATCATACAGTATTTACCTTACCAAAGTGAATAGAACTAGAAATCAATAACAGAAAAATATTTGGGAAATTCTCAATACATGGAAATTAAATAATACACTCAAACAACCAGTGGGCCCAAGAAGAAATCAAAAAGATAATTAGAAAATAATTTCAGATCAATGAAAATGAAGAAACAACATAGCAAAACATATGAAATGCAGTTAAAGCAGTGCTTAGAAGGTAATTTATGGTTGTAAGTATTTACATTAAAAAAGAAAGATATGAAGTAAAAAATCTATTGCGCCACCTTAAGATTCAGGGAATAAAGGAGCAAACTGAACTTAAAAGCAAGCAGAAGAAATAAAGATTAGAGTTGAAATTAATGAAATAAGCAATATAAAATAATAGAGAAAATCAATGAAACCAAGAGTTGATATTTTGAAAAGATCAAAAATTTTAGGCAAATCTTAGCAAGACTGAGCAAGATAAAAAATAAAGCCTCATATTACTAAAATCAGAAATTAAAGAAGAGACTTTATTAACATTACGAAATAAAAAAGATTATAAGGGAATACTATGAATATTATGCCGATAATTTAGATAGCAGAAGAAATGGACAAATTCTTAGAAAGACATGAACTACTGAATTGACTCAAGAAAGAAATAGGAAATCTAAATAGACCTATAACTAGTAAAGAGATTTGATTGGTAATAGATGATGGATAGATAGATAGATAGATAGATAGATAGATAGATAGACAGATAGATAGATAGATAGAGCCCAGGCCCAGGTGGCATCAAGAGTGAATTCTAATAACACTTAAAGAAAATTTACCATCAATTCTTACAAACTCTCCAAGAAACAGAAAAGGAGAGAATAGACTGCAAACCAATCTCTTATGAATAAAGATGCAAAAATCCTCATTAAATTACTAGAAATCAATATATAAAAATGATTATGTACCATGACCAACTATGATCTACCCCAGAAACACAAGTTTGGTGTGCCATCTGAAAAGCAATTAACATAATATACCATACCAATAAAATAAAGGATAAATAAACTATGATCATCTCAATAGACTCAGAAAAAGCACTTCACAAAAATCCAACACTTTTTCAAGATAAAACATGAAAAATAGGAATATAGGGGAACTTCCTTAACCTGATAAAGGGTACTTAGGAAAAACTCCACAGGTAACATCAGACTTGGTGGAATACTGAGTGCTTTCCCCCTCGGATCAGAAAACAAGACAAGGATGTCTGCTCTTACCACTTCTATTCTACATTGTACTGAGGTGCTAGACAGGGAAATTATGCAAGAAAACAACATAAAAGACTACCAGGCAGGAAAGGAAGCAAAAATATCTCTCTTTTGCAGAAAATATGGCGTTGCATATAGAAACAGGTTCAGCAAGACTGCAGAATAAATGTAACTATACAAAAATAAATTGCATTTCTATGCACTTGCAATGAATAATCCAAAAATGAAATTAATAAAACAATTCCATTTACAATAGTATTAAAATAAATAAAAAGCTTAGGAATAAATTTAATAAAATAAGTGCAAAACTTACACTCTAGAAAACTACAAAGCATTGTTGAAATAAATTCAAGGTCTAAATCAACGAAAAGGCATCTCATGTTCACAGACCAAAACATTAAGTTAATCTAAGAATAAGCAACATTATTCCCCAAATTTATCTACAGATTCATTGCAATCCCTATCAGAATTACAGTGGCCATCTTTGTAGAAATGAGCAAGCTGATTGCTGATTCTAAAATTCATATAGAAATGCAAGGGATCCAGAATAAGAAAATAAACAATAAACTTAGAAAGAACAAAGTTGGAGGACTCTTCCTGATTTCAAAACTTATTACAAAATTATAGTAATCAAGAAAGTGTGGTATTTCCATAAGGATAGAGAAATAGATCAGTGATCTTGAATGAGAGTCCAGAATTAAGCCTTTGCATTTATAGTCAATTTTCGACAAGGATGCCAAGGTAATTCAATGGAAAAAGATTAGAGTCTTTTACAAATAGTACCGGGACAACTGCATATCCACATGCCAAAGAATAAAACTGAACCACTACCTCACATCATATACAAAAATTAAGTCGAAATATATCAAAGATTTAAACACACAAGCTAAAACCATAAAACTCTTTAGAGAAAACATGGGGAGAAAGCTTCATGTCCATAGATTTGGCAGTGATTTCTTAGACATGACACTCAAAGGATGAACAACAAAAGAAAAAATATATAAAATAAACTTGATCAAAATTTCAAATTTTTGTTCATCACAGGCCATTATCAAGAAAGTGAAAAGACAACCTACAGAATGGGAGAAAACAGTTACAAAACATACATCTGGGAAGAACAAAATTAACAGAATATATAAAAAACTGCTATAACTCAATGAAAAAAGACAATAAACCCAATTAAAAAGTGAATAGAGAACTTGACTAGGCATTCTTCTAGAAATATATAAAAAATGGCTAATAAGCACATGAAAAGATGTTCAAATCATTAGTCATAAGAGGAGTGGGTATAGTTCAAGTGGCTAAGCATCTGTTTCCCACCTACGAGATCCCACCTTCAATACCCAGTACCTCCTAAAAACAAACAAACAAGAAAAACAAATGAGAAAAACAACTTTCACTGGGGAGTGGATGCAGCTCAGTGGTTGAGCACCTGCATCCCATGTACCAAGCCCTGCATTCAATCCCCAGTACCTCCTGGAAAAAAAGCAAAACAAAAAACAATTAGGTA
This sequence comes from Dasypus novemcinctus, assembly GCF_030445035.2. NCBI lineage: Eukaryota > Metazoa > Chordata > Mammalia > Cingulata > Dasypodidae > Dasypus > Dasypus novemcinctus. The sequence continues at coordinate 27,549,328 of NC_080681.1, read as the reverse complement.
CCATTTCACACCCACTAAAGTGGCTACTATTAAAACAATGAAAAATAGTAAATGTTAGCAAGGAGGCAGAAAAGTAGGAACCCTTGTACATTACTGGTAGATATGTAAAATTGTGCTACCACTGTAGAAAACATTTTGGCAGTTCATTAGAAAGACAAATATAGAATTACCATATGACTCAGCAATCTCACTTCTAGGTATATATCCAAAAGGAAGAAAAACAGGAATTCAGGTAGATATTTGTATAACAATGTTCATAGTAGCACAATAGCCAAAAGGTGGAAGCAACCTAAGTGTCTATCAATAGATGAATGGATAAATAAAATATGACACATCCATACCATGAAATTTTTTTCACCATAAAATGTGATACACTACTGGTAAATGCTTCAATATACATGAATTTTGAAAACTTTATGCTCAGTGAAATAAGCCAGTCACAAAAGACCGTATATTGTATGATTCCATTTGTTTGAAATACCAGAATAGGCAAATCTAAAGAGACAGAAAGTAGGTTAGGGATGGAATAGGTTGGGGGTATTGGGGACAAAGAAGAAATGGCTGCTAAAGATGATGAAAATATTCTAAAATTGATTTGGATAAGAGTTGTGCAACTCTATGAATACACTAAAAGCCACTGGATTCTATATTTTAAATGGTAAATTATATGACATGTGAATTATACCTAAATAAAGCTGCTACAATAAACACAACCACTAAATCCTGCAATGAGTGGATTTGGGTTTCCCTCTAATTAACATTACTGTGACTTGCTTTATTAGACCAATATAAATGTTATCAGATTACTTTTAGTAATTCCTACACGCAGCTTCCACCATACTTCTTTAACCTATCAAGTTAGATTTCTGTGTTCACTGGACGAACAAAATGAAGCTATGCATTTTTAATAGCTTATTCCTTATGATGAAATAAGCTGAGGCAACCCATTAACAAGAGTCAATATTAGAAACTCTAATTCATCTCATTTTTCTCCTTTATTTTTAAAGAAACTTTAGATTACATAAATGTTCATCAAAAATACTGCAAGCAGGAGGAAACCAGCAAGATGGTGGTGGAGTAAGGGGCTCCTCGAGTCAGCTCCTGCTACAGGGCAGTTAGCAAATACCCAGAGCTCTCTGCAGCCAGCTGAAGCACCTGTTTGGGGCCTCCAGGAGACTAGAAGAGCATCCTGCAACGTCCTTGGGAGAGTAGATGGAAGAGACTCGCCCTCTACAGAGAGGACTCCTAACTAGAGCGCTCCACGTCCCAGAGGCCGTTGCCCATCCTCCACTGCAGGCGCAAACGCCTCAGGAGCTGTTCCATGGCTGGAATTGAAAGCTCCACTTGCCCAAAATGGGGGAGGAAGAGATGGTTGGGCACCAATTTCAGCTACTGATGAGGAAATTTAGTGGGCTACAGTATGATCCTGAGAACAACTAAGGTTTGAGCCTGTCCAAGTCAGAGAAAGGCTGGGAGCTGCCATCTTAACTCCGTGCCTCGCACTAGGGGAAGCGGGGTGGACTGAAAATCCCAGTGCTGGTGGGGACCGCCTTCTTCCCATCCAGATCATACTGCAGGTCTAGCCTAGGCCCCAGTGCCACCTCCAGCAGGCAGGAAGCTGCAGGGACCTGCACCAGCCTCTCTGGGAAATTACTGGTCAAGCTACGGAAGCCAGTGATTGTCCTACTTTGACTGCACAAGCTGCCCTAAGAGCTGCTCTGTGACAGGAATTGGAAGCTCCATTTCCCAGAAACAGGGGAGGAAGAGATGGTTGGCTGCCAATTTCAGCCACTGATTGGGAGACTTCGCTGGCTAAGAGATAACTCTGGGAACAGCTGGGGTGAGAACCAGCCCAAGTCAGAAAAAGGCCAGTAGCCACCATTCTGAATCTGCCCTCAGCCTGAGGGGAAGCCAGGCTGACTGAAACTCTCAGTGTCAGCAGGAACCAGTTTCTTTCATGCAGATCAGTCTGCAGCCCTAGCCTAGGCTTCAGCCCCACCTCTGGCAGGGAGGAGGCTGAGGAGCCCTGCACCAGCCTATACAGGTAACTACAGGGAAATTCAGCTGACATAGACTGAAAATCAGAAGTCTACCAGGGAAACTCCAGTCATCTTAGGACCTACACTGCATAGATTGCTGCCCACACCTGCAGCTCCATCCCTGCCCCAGGCAGGGGAGAAAGGGAAGTGAAGCTTCATCAGTCTCTCTGGGCAACTACAGTCTAGGCCTGCACATGGATTATTCTACACAGCTGTGGCTCTGTTCCTACCCCTGGCAAAGGAGAAAGTTGGAAGGAGCTTCATTGGTCCCTGGGTGCAATGAGGGCATCTTGAGCCTCCACAGCTTATAGCACCAACTGCATGCTTGGCTCCTACTGCATAACCAGCAAGGGAGAAATGATAGGAAGCCCTAAACTAAGGAGAAAAACTGCACCCAGGAAAAAATACTCTAGTAAGCCAGATGCGAAGACACCAACAAAAAATTACAATCCACACCAAGAAACAGGAAGCTATGGCCTACTTAAAGGAAGAAGACAAGCCTCCAGATGACATAAAGGAGTTGATACAACTAATTATAGATGGTCAAACAAATCTCCTTAATAAATTCAATGAGATGGCTAAAGAGATTAAGGATATTAAGAAGACATTGGATGAGCACAAAGAAGAATGTGAAAGCATACATAGAAAAAAAGCAGATCTTATGGGAATGAAAGGTGCAATCAATGAAATTTAAAAAACATTGGAACCATATAATAGTAGATTTGAGGAAGCAGAAGAAAGGATTGGTGAGCTTGAAGAAATGGCCTCTGAAAGAAAACATACAAAAGAAGAGATGAGAAAAGAATGGAAAAAATTGAACAAGGTCTCAGGGAACTAATTGACAGCAAAAGGCGTGCAAACATATGTGTCATGGAGAAGAGAAGGGAAAAGGGGCAGAAGGAATATTTAAAGAAACAATGGTAGAAAATTGCCCAACCCTATTGAAGGATATAGATATCCTTGTTCAAGAAGCACAATGTACTCCCAGCCAAAAAAATCCAAATAGACCAACTCCAAGACACATATTCATCAGAATGTCAAAGGCAAAAGACAAAGAGAGAATTCTGAGATCAGCAATAGAAAAGCAATGCATAACATATAAGGGATATCCAGTAAGTGCTGATTTCTCACCAGAAACCACGGAGGCAAGAAGACAGTGGTCTGATATGTTTAAGATATTACAAGAGAAAAACTTCCAGCCAAGAATCTTATATCTAGCAAGACTGTCTTTCAAAAATGAGGGCAAAATTAGAATATTCACAGATAAACAGAAACTGAGAGAATTTCTAAGCAAGAGACCAGATTTTCAGGAAATACTAAAGGGTATGCTAGAGCCTGAAAAGAAAAGACAGGAGAGAGAGAGTGGCCTAGAAGAGAGTCTAGAAATGAAGATTATATCAATAAAAGTAACTAAAAGCGTCAAAAGAGTGGGGGAAACAAAATACGACAGATAAAACTCAAATATTCAGGAATAAACTTAATCAATGATGTAAAGCACTTGTATTGAGAAAACTGCAATTCAATGTTAAAACAAATCAAAAAAGCTCTAAATAACTGAAGAACATTCCATGCTCATGAATTGGAAGACTAAATATCATTAAGATGTCAATTCTACCCAAATTGATATACAAATTGATAATGCAATATCAATAAAAATTCCACCAGCACTAAAGAAAAAATTGAAAACATGATCATTAAATTTCCTTGGAAGGGTAAGGAGTCCTGAATAGCCAGAAACATCATAAAAAGGAAAAGTGAACCCTCATCTCCAGGCTTTAAATCATACTACCTACCTATAGTGGTAAAAACAACATGGTACTGCCTAAAGACAGACACAATAGACCAATGGAACCAAATTTATGGTTCACAAACTGACCTTCACAGGTATGGTCAAGTGATTTTCCATTAGCTTGTCAAACTCTCACAGCTCAGACAGAACAATTCATTCAACAAATGGTGCTGAAAGAACTGGACATCCAGAGCTGAAAGAAGGAAAGTGGGCCCCTATTTCACATCTTATCCAAAAACTAACTCAAAATGGATCAAAAAATTAAAAAGCAAGAACCATAAAATTTTTAGAAGAAATTATTGGAAAATATCTTCGACCTGGTGGTAGGTGGTGGATTCTTAAAGAAGATAAGAGAAAGACTGAGTGGACTACTGATGTTTAATGTATGTAGAAGTTTTCATTAGCTTTACTGTAAAATTGTGGAAATGTACAGAGTGGATGGTAACACATAGTGAGTAATGGTTAGTTTATAAATGGGGATGTGACTGAAAATGGTAGTCTAGTTACGTAAATGCCAATTGACAGAATGCTTGAGAATAATCTAGGAACTGGATAGAACAGTAAACATAAACCAAGAGGTGGGTAAGAATTGTGGTTGATGGTACAGATGTAAGAATGTCCTTTGTTAGCCAAAACAAATGTATGTCACTACTGCAGGGTGTTGGGAATGTGGAGAAGCATGGCCAAAATACAGTTGTAGTGACCTATGGACTGTGGTTAGTAGTAATAATATAATATTCTTGCATCTATGCAAAAGATGTACTGTGTTGATAGTGAGGCAGTATGGACAATGTGAGTCAAATGTACACTATGGACATGGCAATAACCAGATGATATTATTTTATCTGTAGCAAATGACATACCACATTGTGATGTGTTGATGGAGGGGTGTTGTTTGGGAATTCTGCACATGTGCATGATTGTTTTATAACTTTACAACTTCTGTCATAAAAAAGGTATTTTAAAAAAATAATAATAGGGTGGGTTGGGGGAAAAGCACACCAAATGTAGGATAAGGAGTATGATTAGTAGTAAGATTTTGACAGTGTTCTTTCATAGTTTGCAACAAACATCTCATGACAATGCAAGGTGTTGGTGGAGGGTTGATGTATGGGTCCCCTGTATGATGTTATATATGTTTGCTTTGTAAGTTCACAACTTTTACTATACACTTAATTGTTTATGCATGTTCATATATAAATGATGTAAAGATAATAATAATCGGATTGGTTAGGGAAAAATACTTTCTTTAATAGCAATATTTTGGGAAACGGACTTGGCTCAGTGGTCAGGGCGTCCCTCTACCACATGGGAGGTCCGCGGTTCAAACCCCAGGCCTCCTTGACCCGTGTGGAGCTGGCCCATGCGCAGTGCTGATGAGCGCAAGGAGTGCCGCACCACGCAGGGGTGTCCCCCGCGTAGGGGAGCCCCACGCACAAGGAGTGCACCCGTAAGGAGAGCCGCCCAGCGCCAAAGAAAGTGCAGCCTGCCCAGGAATGGCGCGGCCCACACTTCCAGTGCAGCTGACGACAACAGAAGCGGACAAAGAAACAAGACGCAGCAAATAGACACAGAAAACAGACAACTGGGGGAGGGGGGAATTAAATAAAAATAAATCTTAAAAAAAAAATTGCAATATTTTGACAATGCTCTTTAATCATTACTTAAAAAGGTTTAAAAACAATGCAAATCATTGTATTGTGAGATGTTATATATGTTTGATGTTACATGTTTGTTTTGTAAGTTCACAACTATTATACATTTATTGTTTATGTATGTTTATATATGAGTGATATATTTCAATAAATTTTTTTAAAAAGGACAAAGAAAAATACTGCAAGCAGGAGAATTGCATCCAACATTCATGTGGAACCTAAGCCCCCTCTCGATATAGAGGTGAAGTGGACATAACCATCCCAGGGTCCACAGAATGGAGGAATAGAATATGGATTAAAGTGGACTTACTGATATTCTACTATGGAACTATTGTGATTAGTAATGGAAGAAACTGTAGCATTGATGTGGAGAAAGTGGCTATGGTAGCTGCTGAGGGTAGGGAGAGGGAAGAAGAGATACGATGTGGGGGCATTTTCAGGACTTGGAGTTGTCCTGGGTGGTACTGCAGGGCCAGATGTTGGACACTGTATATCCTACCATGGCCCACTGGGTGGACTGTGGGAGAGTGTAAATTACAATGCAAACCACTATCCATGTGGCGCAGCAGTGCTCCAAAATGTATTCACCAAATGCAATGGATGGGCCACGATGATGAAAGAGATTGTTGATATGGGAGGAGTGGGGTGAGGGGGTGGGGGTATATGGGGACCTCATATTTTTTCAATGAAACATTTTTTTAAAAATACAGGGTATTCCCATATACCCCAGCCCCTCCATACTTTCTTCCTTTAATAACAACTTTTATTAGTGTGGTACGTTTGTTACGATTAATGAACACATATTGAAGCACTGCTACTAACAATGGTTACATTATGGTTTATACTTTGCATGGCACAATTTAATGAGTTTTGACAAAATGTATAATGGCCTGTATCCATCATTGCAATATCATGAAGAACAATTCCAATGTCCCCAAAATGCCGATTATACCTATTTTACTTCTTTCTCCCCTTAGAACCTCTGGTTCTGTCTTTATATCAATGCTACAAATTCTTCCATTACTAGAACAATAAATACACATTGCCTAAGAGCACATGAAACCCTCCTTGTTGCTCAAATGTGGCCTCTCTCTAAGCGAAACTCAGTATATAAACTCACTACCTTCTCCCCCACAATACGGGATATGACTCCTGCAGATGAGCCACCCTGGCACTGAGGGATTATTACCAAGCACTAACTAGTGATGCATTTAGAAAAAGACCTAAACCAAAAGGGGAAATATTAAATACAAATGAGTTTTTATAGTTAAGAGATTTCCCAAAGTGAATTGGAAGGTCATTCCAGAGGTTATGCTTATGCACGTCTCAGGAGGATCTCACAGTAGGGAGTATTTCAAAGCAAGAGTGCTCCTGAGGGCACTAGAGAAATCTAGACACTACAGGCAGGGCAGACAACCCCAGGAAATCAGCACCCTGTCAGTAGGCCTTACCTTGTAATATATGATAACCTGTCTCCCCAACGTCTCAGAGTTAGACTCATTTATAATTCCCCCACATACGGTTCTTCTGTCCCTTTTATTCGAAGATATAACTGGGACTATGCCTGTTAAATGTATGTCCCAGAGATTTAAATTTTCCAGCTGTTCTTTTTGTCACTTGAGCTCTGAACCTCAGCAGAGTTGCAGCCAATACCTACTCTCCAGTTCACCCGACTCACCCAGGACAACTAACAAAAGAATGATGATGGACAATGCCCATCCCCCAAAAACAGAGTATCTACTACTGTTAGCAAGACAGTTCCATCCATCTGCCCCATGGGATTTAAGCCCCCTCTAAATTAGAAGCAGAGTGAGCATCACAATCCCAAAATTCTCAAGACTGAGGAATGAACAAACATAAGGGGGGAGGGAATGCAACTATGGACCAAAGAAGACTTATTACTATTCTAGTAATGGAAGAATTTGTAACATTGATGTCATCTCATTTTTAAAGAAAAAATGTTGAAAACATTTTCTTGTTATAAAATAAATGCAATTTTTGTTTGTCTAGATGTTGAGTCTTAAACCATTACTAATTACATACATTTATTCAAAGTGATAAATAAAAATATGACATTTTTTTAAAGGTAGTTGTTCTGGCCAATATTTAAAGCAAAGAATCTGGGTAAAATGCAAGAAAGATCGCTGGATTTTATTTTAGCTTTTAGTTCCACAATCCATATTGTGATAAATGATTATGTTTATCTATGTCAGCATAGTAATGTAAGTTTTGAGAATAAACATTCCGAATGCAATTTATTGGCTGCTTATCACAGCAACTTTTCTTCCACATAGCATAAGTAGAAAATATAACATAACATGAAATATTGGGTTAACCTTTGTGTAAAGGCATTGAGTTGAATTCAATGGATCTTGGATAAAAAATAAATTGGATTGTGGAAAATGGTTACCAAGGATTTGACTTAATAATAACCCAAATGAAAAGTGATATAAAATAAAAATACAGGATATGAGTGGTTGAGAGCTGTTACAAACAATTTTCCAAAGCAAGACTTTTTTTACAACTAAAAGTCAGTATCATCAATATCTAAGCAGTGGGCAGAATAATACAAGGGTGTTCTAAATTGTATTCTGTCTAAGAAATGACCAAAGTCAGGTCCTAAGAGGGTCACGGAGTCTCCTCTCTGGATAAACTGACCAGTTAAAGAGGCCCATTAACCCTTTCAGATATAGGGTATTTACTTGTAGAAGGAGATTTTCTCTCATCTAAAGAATTTGTCCTTTGCCTCCCTTTATCATTTTCAGTAATAAAATAAAATGTACTGGTGAGTCTAGAGGCAGAAAAGCATAACTTGAGAAAATGTAACTGCACTAATTTTATTTAGTTTAAGCAATGCTAGAGTATGATCTAATCCAAGTATATGTACATGAGATCAAACCACAGTTATGCGTTGTCACTGCTTTGGCTGTTAACACTTTTCTGGGAAGCAGGTGGAGTGCTGCAACACACAAACTAGAATTCTATATCTGAGGAGTTCTTCTGTATTACCAGAGAGCACAAAGAAGAATCCATATTGACTTAAATCACAGGCCCTACTTCACAAACAAATGCACTAAAAATTAGTCCTAAAATATTGGAGCTGCAGTATTAGTTGAGAATTTAAATCCCAATTGCATGAAGATACTTGACCAATATGTCTTCTTCCTAAAAATGTAGCTTTGTTTTACACCACAATATTCACTTTGCATTTGAAATTATAAACAAATATTTTATATTCAATACTGGTCATTACTTACTATAGTACTGAGCTATTAAAATGATACACACAGGGAGGGGAGTAGGCCAGTGGTTAAGTGTCTGCTTAGCATATATGAGGTCCCAGGTTCAATTCTGGTACCTCCTAAAAAAATACACATAGATTGATTTTTTCAATTTACAAGATATACACATTTGAGCTGATGAATTAAATTTAGCCATATTTTAACTATGCTTAAATTTTGTCTTTGATGGCATATTCTGAATCTCTATAAGATGTCTCCTACTTTTCCTAGTTCCAGGTAAAAAAAAGAAAAAATGAAAAAAAAAAAATCCATGCTTTTGGAGATTGAATCATGTCCCCCAGAAAAGACATGTTGAGGTCCCAACCACTGTTCCTGTGGGTATGAACCCATTTGTAAATAGGACTTTTGAAGATACTATTAGTTAACGGGTGCCCAGAATGAATGGGGATGGGCCTTAATTCAATATGGCTGAATTCCTTAAAAGCAAAGGAAATTGGACACAGAAGAGAAGTTGTGGCTAGCAGCCAGAAGCTGGAAAATCAATGGAACCTGGAAAGGGAAGAAGAGGCTGCCATGTGCATTGCCATGAGACAGAAAAGCCAAGGAATCCCAGGATAAGAGACCAACTAGAAGGTAATAACCCAGGGAAGAAGCAAGCCTTGTAGCCTCTGAAACTTTGAGCCAATAAATTCCTGTTAAGCCAACCCATTATATAGTATTTATTTTAGCAGCCAAGAAACTAAAACACAGGCTTTTCTAATTTTAGCATAATTGGGTGTAGCTGCCTTGATTTAGACTTAACATATTGTATTGTCATTTTTTTCCCTCAATAAAGGTTTCTCAGGTAACAGAAAAATGTAAGTAACTATTGATTAATACCTTAACAATATTTGTTGCTTCATCTAGGCAACAATCTAAAAATTATTGATCAGTGAAAAAATGAACTTCGTAGTACTTAACGTGCTTAGCGGTCTCTTGCTTACAAGCCACAATCTCAGCCAATTATCCCATCCATTCCCATGTCTCTCATTAGTAATATTATAAAGTGAGTTTATATATCTAAGGAATTTACAGAGGTGTCTTTGTTTCTTGCATAAGCTCAGAACTAATGGGCAATTTCCTGCTAGATAGAGAGCAAAGGAGGGGAGAATGCAGCTTTGCTTTGCACACCAAGTCCACATTTGAGGTACAAACAATCCTGAGTCCGAAAACCTTGCAAAATTACTTCCAGTCAAGGACTCTCTTGCATTATCCTTTTTTAAAATGCCCTTCCATTCTGGGCATTTTGCCTTAGGTTGGACTACCTTTCCAAGTAGCTTATCTTCCTCTCTGTTTTTTCATTTTAACAGTGCTACACAAAGGCAATTTCCCCTCTATGTGCAGTGACAATTGATATGTAAAAGGAGAAGTTTCTGACTGTCTGAATCTTACAACTTCCATGTTCCTAAGAATTCACTAAGCACCATGTACAGTGTTTGAGGTTAAATTTCAGTTTAGATCTTAGCTCTACTATTTTTTTCAGATTACATAAACTCTCAATATCTCTTTTTTTGCAAATGTAAAATGACGATTAGTAATAGTACCTACCCCTCCATAGGTAATATTTAATTTATTAAATAGTGAGGATTAAATAAGATGTGAGGACTAATAAATTGATGTGTAAAATTGTCTAGAGTGGTATACACAGTGTTTATTATATATTAACAATCAGTATGTAACAGAACAAGATTTCAGACTCCATTTACCTAATGTGCATTCATGTTCCTGGTATAGTCAACTTTAAATATATACATGAGAATCCTTTCATAAAAGCACAATAATATTGAAAAAGATGGAGGGAGCAAGGTAAAGAGGTAAATCTAAATAAGACAGTACTAAAAATAGAGATACATCTTGGGTGAAACCAAATTATTGGCTGAGTCATGGGTCTCTGAACTTATCTTTGCTTTAAGCCATGCAATTTCAAAGACGGACTGTGTGAAAATGCAATATGCTTTTCACAAATTAATATGGCAATGTGGAAGGGTCATGAAATTCAAATGCACATTTTAAAAATCTACTACATATATAGCAATGTAGATATCATTTTATAATACATAAAACTGTATATAACTCATGGACCTTTGGTCCCAACATGTTTAGGAGAATTCATATTACATTTCCTTTCCAGGGAAGACAGGTTAGACCAAAACTGATGAATTTGTAAAATGTCAAAAAACTCATCAACTGGAAGTGAATGAACCGCTTCAGATAGATCTGATTCATTTCTATTGAACAAATAGTTAACACAAATAAAATAGCTTATGCATCTTAAAATAGCACATCCGTCATGTCACTCCTCTACTCAACAAGCTAATGTCTACCACAAGAAGCTATTGCATGGCGTTCAAAGGTCCAGTGTGTGAACCTCCTCCATCTGTAAAATACACACCACATCTAGGTACCTACCAATTCTTTGTCTTTAACAGAAAATTGAGATCTCAAACACAGGAACCATGCATTACATACCTGATATTGACCTAACAATTAGTAATATGAAAAAGAGGATGCTGAAGATGGTAATGTTAGACACAGACATTGAAAGATTCCACTATCGGTGGAACCGTACAAATGTCTTTCCTACAAGACCTTACCTTAAAGGATGGCTTTACCTTAAAAATTGCAAATGCTGCCAAATTGATTCTACAATTTTATTTTATTAAGAAGAAACCTCGGGAAGTGGACTTGGGCCAATGGATAGGGCATCTGACTACCACATGGTAGGTCAGCAGTTCAAACCCAGGCCTCCTTGACCCATGTGGAGCTGGCCCATGCGCAGTGCTGATGCGCACAAGGAGTGCTGTGCCACGCAGGGGTGTCCCCCACGTGGGGGAGCCCCACACGCAAGGAGTGTACCCCATAAGGAGAGCCGCCCAGCACAAAAGAAAGTGCAGCCTGCCCAAGAATGGCGCCGCACACACGGAGAGCCAACACAGCAAGATGACGCAACAAAAAGAAACACAGATTCCTGGTGTCACTGATAAGGATAGAAGCGGTTACAGAAGAACACACAGTGAACAGACACAGAGAGCAGACAACTGGGTGGTGGGGGGGGAGAGAAATAAATAAAATAAATAAATAAATCTAAAAAAAAAGAAGAAACCTCACAATAGACTAAGGAAGTATTAATATAGTATTGCTTTATGTAAAAAATAAAAAATATTAAAAAAGAAAATAACACTAGCCCTTAACTGCATATTTTCTTTTTCCATAAACCATTTGAATGGTAAAACATTAATAACATACATGCTAATTTGATACTGCTCATATATTTTTATTACATGGATTGAAAATAGTGTAGCATATGAAAATACAAGTCAAGTGGTATTAAAATTATTAAAAAGGGACAACCAACAAGATAGCAGCAGAGTAAGTAGCTTGTGCTACAAGGCAGTTAGTAATCATCTGGAGCTATCTAAGGAACCTGCTCAGAGGCTCCAGGAGACCAGAAGAGCATCCCACAACATCCTTGAATGAATGGAAGGAGGAAATTGCCCATCTACAGAGAAGATTCCAGAGTACAGCACTCCATGCTGTGGAGGCTGGTGCCCATCCTTCAGTGGCAGCACAAACCACCTTGGTAGCTATTCCACACCTGGAGTTGGAAGCTCCACTTCCCAAAAACGGAGGAGGAAGAGAGAGTTGGGCACCAACTTCAGCTACTGATTAGTAAATTCAGCACACTAAAATATAAACCTAAGAACAACATAAGTTTGAATCTGTCCAAGTCAGAAAGAGGCCAGCAGCCACCATTTCAACTCCTCCCCCCAGCATGAGGGGAAGAGGATGGACTGAAAATCACAGGGACCGTAGGAACCAGATTCTTTCAATCCAGGTAGGATTGCAGCTCTGGCCTAAGCCCCAGCCCAAAGGAAGCTGGCAGAACCTGCACCAGACTCTCTGGGTAACTGCAGGTACATTCAACAGGCACAGAGTGAATACTCAGAACTCTACCAGGGCAACTGCAATCATTTTGGAAGCACACGGCATAGATTGCTGCCCACACCTGCAGCTCCATCTCCACCCCAGGCAGGAGAAGAAAGGTGCGAAGCTTCATCAGTCTCTCTGGGCAACTACAGTCTAGGCCATCAAAACTTGGATTATTACAGAAACCATGGAGGCAAGAAGACAGTGGCATGATGTATTTAACACACTGCAAAAGAAAAACTTCCAGCAAGAATCTTATATCCAGCAAGACTGTCTTTCAAAAATGAGGGCAACTTTAGAATATTCACAGAAAACAGAAACAGAGAGAGTTTATAACTAAGAGACCAGCCTTGTAGGAAGTACTAAAGGATGTGCTATAGGCTGTAAATAAAGGACAGGAGAGAGAGGCTTGGCAGAAAGCCTGGAAATGAAGATTATAACAGTATAAGTAACTAAAAGTCTCAAAAGAGTAGTGAAAATAAAATATGACAGATAAATCTCAAGGTCAAAATGGGTGAAATAAGAACGCTTTTACAGTAATAACACTGAAGGTTAATGAGTTAAATTCCCCAATCAAAAGACACAGACTAGAAAAATGGATAAGAAAATATGAGCCATCTATATGCTGTCTGCAAGAGACTCATCTTAGAACCAAAGATACCAATAAATTGAAAATGAAATGGTGAAAAAGATATTCCACGCATGCAATAACCAAGGGAAAAAAAACCTGGAGTAGCTTTACTTACATCAGATGAAACAGACTTTAAAAGACACTAGTTATGTGCAATCTGAGGAGAAAGTCAGGAAAAAATTCCGTTTATAAGAGCAACAAGAAGAATCAAATATTTAGTAATAAATTTAACCAAGGATGTAAAACATTTGTATTCAGAAAAGTAAAATGCATTGTTAAATCAAAAAATACCTAAATAATTGGAAGACAATTCCATGCTCACAGATTGGAAAACTAAATATCACTAAAATGTCAATTCTACCACAATTGATATACAGATTCAATGCAATCCTGGTAAAAATTCTCCCAGATTTTTAAATAAATGGAAAACACAATTACCAAATTTATTTGGAAAGGTAAGTCGTCCCAAATACCCAGAAACATCTTAAAGGAAAAGCAAAGTTGAAGGACTCCCACTTCCGGAATTTAAATCACAATACCTAGCTACAGTGGTAAAAACAGCATGGTACTGGCTGGCATAAAGACAGACACATAGATCAAAGGAACGGATCTGACAACTCAGAAACAGACCTTCATTTTTATGGTCAAGTGATTTTTGACAAGACTGTCAAACCCACTCAGCTCAAGCAGAACAGCCCATTCAATAAATGGTGCTCAGAAAACTGGATATCCATAGCAAAAGTAAGAAAGAGAACCTCTATCTCACACCTTAGGATCAAAAACCTGTATGTAAAAAGCAAGAATCATAAAGCTTCTAGAAGAAAATGTAGGAAAACATCTTCTAGACCTGGTGGTAGGTGGTAGATTCTTAAAGGAAACAAGAGAAGGATTGAGATGGATTACTGATGTTTAATTTATGTAGAAGTTTTAATTAACTTTATTGTAAAAGTATGGAAATGTGTAGAGTTGATGGTAACACATTATAGTGAGTAAGCGATGGTTTATAAATGGGAATGTGGCTGGAAAGAGTACTCTAGGGATGTAAATGTCATTGGAAGAAAGCTAGAGAATAATCTAGGGACTGAATAACACAGTAAACCCAGGTGGATGAGAACTGTGGTTGACACATAGATGCAAGAGTGTCTTTTGTGAGCTAGAACAGATGTATGTCACTATGGCAGGGTGGTGGGCATGTGGAGAAGCACGGGAAAAACACAACTGGAGTGACCAATGGACTGTGGTTAACAACAATACTGCAATATTCATGCATCTATGCCAAAGATGTACTGTGTTGATAATGGGGATGTGTGGAAAAAGTGTGCCAAATATATGCAATGGACCACAGTTAGTGGTAATAGTCTGATATCATTATCTCATAATCTGTAACAAATGCTCCACCACAATGTGGTGTGTTGATAGAGAGGTGTTTTATGGGAATTCTTCACATGTGCATGATTGTTTTATAAGTTCACAACTTCTGTAAAAGATTTTTTTAAATAATAATAGGGTGGGTTGGGGGGAAAATACAACAAATGTAAGATATGGACTGTAGTTAGTAGTAAGATTTTGATGATATTCTTTAATAATTTGTAACAAATATCTCACAACAGTGCAAGGTATTGATGGTGGGTTGATGTGTGGGACCCCTATATGATGTTATTTGTGTTTGCTTTGTAAATTCACAACTATAACTGCATACTTACTTTTTATGTATGTTTATGTATGAGTGATATGCTTCAATAAATTTTTTTAAATAAAAAAATATATAATAAAGATGAGGACCTATATTACAGCGGTTTTTATTTATAATTTTCACTACTTTAATACCAATGCTAAATTAGGATAGAATATATATGCAGGTTTTGAGTATATGCATGAACCTATAGATACAGAAATCCAAGGCAAACTTATGAAGGGAGAAAATTGACTGAAACTATTACATTACCAAAAATATTCATCTTCTTACAGAGCAATTATGAAATTCATATTCTGGACTTTATACATTTTACCACAATGAAAAATTAGTCATTTTACCTTAAAACTTGGTTTACAGAAAATACTTGGCCTCAAAGTAAAACGAGTCTTAGAAAGGCTCTATAAGAAATATAAAAACTATTATTATTTACCTTTAATCTATTACCTTTTGTACCATTATAATGGAGCTAGTCTCACAAAGCCAGTGGTCATCTTAGTTTGAGAGGCCAAGTTACAGTTGTATGCTAAAAATAAAGCAATATCCACCTGCAAATAGCTGCAAAACAAGACTTAATGGGAAAGAAGGAGGACATGGACTAATCGAGTTTAGATATTTTTAAATTAAATAGTTGGGCAACTGGCATGATTTTCAGGGAAATAGATTGCTATAAATCAATAACTAGTTAGCATTCATCTATCTAACAGCTAAGAAGAAACATATATGGACTAGCAAGTTATTTTTATTAGATATAAGTTCTAAAATTGTAAAAACTGACCTATTCATTTTTAATTTTATAATGTGAAGGATTGCCATAAGATACCCAATCTTTTTTTTTTTTTAGGTAACGGGGCCAGGGATTGAACGGAGGATCTTGTATGTGAGGAGCCAGTGCTCATCCATTGAACCACATTGGCTTCCCTGAGTTGGTTTTATTGTTTATTTTGCGTGTTGTTTTTGTTTTTTCAGGAGGCACTAGGAATGGAACCTTGCACCTCCCATGTGGGAGGCGGGCACTTAAC